>NC_133496.1:9447023-9448905 GCF_025370935.1 Choristoneura fumiferana | reverse complement strand
GCGAGCCGGGGTTTGAACTCAACCCTCTGTTTGAGAGGCGATAGGTCAAACCACTAGGCCACCACGGCTTTTAATTAAACCAACATCCAGTGGAAATTGACTTGAAATTTGAAATACTTATGTAAATCGCGTGATAATACAATAATCTGGTAGTGACATCCTGGTAGTCCGGCCAGGATCGTCTCCGCAGGACGGAACTCTTCAACGGCTAATAGCATCGGCTTGAAATTTGGTGTGCAAATGTAGTTTGGGTGACAGTGCAAGTACAGTCAACAAAAAGTACAGTCAGCAAAAAAAAGCTTGTATTAAAAATGAAACTTTTATTTTTAGGTTATCCTACTAATATTATAAATGTGAAAGTTTGTGAGTGAGTGAGTATGTTTGTTACTTTTTCACGCTTAAACGGCTGGACGGATTTGGATGAAATTTGGCGAAAAGTTAGTTTATAACCTGGATTAAAACATAGGATACTTTTTATCCCGATATTCCCACGGGATAGGGCATTTAAAATCTTGAAATAACAACCGCTAGGTTAGAGTCATGAAAAATGTGGTATGTGTAGTTGGACGTCTGGAATAAAACACAGGCGCGACTTTTTGACCCGATATTCCCACGATTTACTAGGGATAAAATCTTTGAAATAAACAACCGCTGGGGCTTTGAACCATGAAATTTATTGAGGTAGCTGGGACCTATGAATAACACATAGGCTACTTTTTATTCCGATATCCCACGGGATAGGGATAAAATCTCGAAATAACAACCGCTGGGCTTAGAGCCATGAAATTTAGGTGTGTAGGTAGCTGAACCTCTGAAATAATACATAGGCCTACTATTTATCCCGATATTCCTACGGATAGGGATAAAATCTCGAAATAATAACCGCTGGGCTTAGTCATGAAATTTGGTATGTAGATAACTGGACATCTGGAATAACACTTAAGTGACTTTTTGACCCGATATTCCCACGAGATAACAGGGATAAAATCTCGAAATAACAACCACTGGGCTTAGAGCCATGAAATTTGGTATGTAGGTAGCTGGACCTCTGGAATAACACAAAGGGTAAGTACCCCTTAGGCAAGGTCCCGAAGATGCTGGCGGCGTTTCCTCTGAATAGCTAGGCTAATTCTTTGTCCGAGGAAGCTACCAGCTCTTCGGTCCCCTGTGACGTCTACTACCTTTCCGAAATCGAGCTATGTCGGTGACTTTACTTCTTAAAGGCCTTATCTTATCGCACTAGGCCCACTAGCAATTTGCGTGTGAGTTGATGGCGAGGCGAGCGCGCAGCGAGTTCGATGCGAGCGCGTCGATTTCACCGCGAGCGTGCAACGATATCGCCGCGAGAGCGTAACGATGTCGCTGCGAGCGCGCAACGATGTCGCTGCGAGCGCGCAACGATGTCGCTGCGAGCGCGCAACGATATCGCCGCGAGGGCGTAACGATGTCGCTGCGAGCGCGCAACGATTCGCTGCGAGCGCGCAGTGATTTCGCTGTGTTAGCTAGCGCCGAAGACGCCCTATTATTATTGTACGAGAGTCTATAATATGGTGTTTTTAGCGCTAACGCGGCGAACTAGCTGCGCGGTCGCAGCGATATCGCTACGCGCTCGCCGCGATATTGTTACGTAATAAGTATCCCTGATTAATGCCTTCTAATGACTAACCAACAGTTTCGAAAGTGACTCCGGGAAAACCGCAGCCGGTTCTCAAGTGAAATGATTAATGTTGATTCCCCTTCAATTAGCAATTGCGCCATCCCTAACAATGTCGAGTCTAAACTGCAAACAAATAGTCAGAAACAAAAAAAACTACGTCTTTGCTAATTATAGGAACGTACCTAGGTTTTCCTTAATTACTGTGTTCATTGCTTTTTCCCAACA
>NC_133496.1:9424381-9446923 GCF_025370935.1 Choristoneura fumiferana | reverse complement strand
AGACGGACGATCAGAACCCCCGGCCCGCCGCCCGCCCGCGCCGGGCCCCGGTCACTCACCTGGCGGTGTGCGCGTGGTAGACGAGCACGCGGTTGGCGGTGTGGCAGAGCGGCGGGTCGGGCGCGGCGCCCGCTGGCGGGGCGCGGCGGGCGGCGCGGGCGGCAGCTCCTCGCCCCACACGCGCAGGAACACGGACCGGTTGCCGCGCGCCGCCAGCAGGAACGGCGTCTCGCCGCACTCCGACGCGTGGTTCTCGCTGCACACACGAGAGGGTCAGCCGCGGGACGCCGGCCGGGCGGCAGGGCGGCGAGCGTGTTCCACTTACGTTCCGGAACTGAGACGCTCGCCACGCTGTCGCCCGCCGGCGTACGGTTTGCGGTAGCTTTAATTATACACAGTGAAGCGAATCACGAGAAGAATAGTAATAGCAGTATGAATCGCTGAATATTCCGAAGACTGCAACTCAAACTGGAGCGACTATATCACGCTCTACTCCAAATGTATCTCAGAATGAACTGAACATGGACAAGACAGAGGCCGAGGCGAGCCAAGGGAAAACGATTGGGCATTTGATACGACACGATGGCTTCTTCGAGACCATTCCAAAAGGGAAGGTGGAGGGGAAGCGAGGAAAAGGTCAACACAGGCACAGCTACATCGATCAAATAAGGATGTAAGTCGATGTCGTCTCGTATCAGGAGGTCAAGAGGATGGCTAATAGGAAGGATGAGTTTCCACTCTACCGACGACAGCGTGTAACGTGAAAATTAATGCTGGCGCCCCCTCGCGGCAAACCAGTAGCATCACACGCCCAGGTTGGCGGTAGTAAAGTTCAATAAAAAATAGATCCACCCTCAAAGAAATAGTTCCATAAATCACCGCATATATACAGCGCCACCACCGAATTTCGGCATTTTAACGGCGGCAGACGAGTCAAAAAATGTGGTTTCCTTACCATCACAAGTTACATCTATAACGATGGTTAATTAAATAAATCAACCTTATTCTTAGGGCAAACAGTGGCCCAGTTTAATAATTATAAAATATAAAATTATATGGCAGATATTAATAAGTCCTTGAAGCTGGTGAGTAACAGCTGATTTTAATGTTACAAGCGTAAGTCTGAAGAAGACAAGCGAGGTGTCATGTCGAGGCGAGACAGGTCAACACGTACGAGTGAGTGTAATCGTGGAAGGAGAATACTCACTCGTAGGGGTAGAGCAGACGCAGGTGTCCGCCGGGCGGCGGCAGGCGGCGGCGCGCGGCGCAGTGCGGCGGCGCGGGGGGGCGGGGGGGGCGTCCCAGCGGCCGCGGAAGTGCAGCTGGCGCGCGTCCTCGTCCGGCGCCAGCGCGCGCGCCGCCAGCACCAGCTCCAGCGCGCCCGCGCCGCCCAGCCGCAGCGGCGCCGACACGTTGTCGCACACGCACGCCAGCGGCACCTGCCGACCACACGCTGTACTCTAGCGGGCACCGGGGGACCGGCCGCTCGGCGAGGGGGCGCGCGGCACTCACCCTGTAGCCCGGCCACGGGGACTCGTAGATCATGAGGTGCGGCACCCGCAGCGGCGCGGCGTCGTCGCCGTCGAAGTCGTCGTCGGCGTCGTCCCGGTCGTCGGGCGGGTCGTCGCCGTCGGGCGGGTCGGGCACGCAGGCGGCGCGCCCGCTGGCCGGGTCGGGGCGCGTGGACAGCGCGGCCGCCGCCCGAAGGCCGCCGCCACCAGCTCCAGCGCCACGCGCGCGTCCTGCGCCTGCAGCCGGTACACGCAGCGCAGCCGGCGCGCGCCGCCGCGCCCGAACCACAGCGCGTTGCCCGGCGACGCCAGCTCGCCGGCGCGTCAGCAGCCGGCCGCAGCCCTCGGGCCGCGCGCCCGCGCCCGCCAGCGCCGCGCCCGCCAGCCGCGCGTCCACGAACTCGTAGTGCAGCGCGAAGCGCAGCGGGTGCGGCGGTGCCGGCGCGGCTGGTGGCCGCCAGCGCCAGCAGCGGCGCGCGCGACACGTACCCGTCGGGCGGCGCGCACGGCCGCGGCGCGCGCGTGGCGTTGGCCAGCGCGGCGCGCGCGCACAGCCGCGGGGGCGCGTCGCACAGCCGCGCCAGCTCGGCCCCGCCCCCCTCCGCCCCGCCCCCTCCCACACGCGCAGCTCCACGCCGCAGGCCCCCCCGCCCGCGGCGCCACCTCCTCGCGCTCACCGCTCTCCGCGCGCTTGCCCTCCACGAGGGAATATTGAGTGAAACTCGAAAAATAAATCCACACCAGGTCACCTGTCGACGGAATAGTACATTGTTAACCAAGGGTGGAAAGTGACCCATTTCACCTGAGATATTTCTGGCGCTCGAACGAAGTGAGAGCGCCAATAGTTCGAGGGGAAATGGGTAATTTCACCCGAGTTAGATACAGTACTATTCATTTCGACTGTGAGGAAAGTAAAATAGTACAAAAAATGAGAATAACATTAAATTGAATTTACTTATACCCAACCTCGAACGGTACCTTTTCGACCTGGCCACTTGCCACGGCCGAGTATAAAAAAAATCGAGTTGGTCACGACCAATACGAGTTTATATACCTACAAAACTGGAGGTTGAACGCCGAACGAAGAAGGTTAACCTTTATTACTTATTTATATATTCCATCTCTTTCTTTCACATTTCACGAATGACATCCATCTCTTCCTTAACCTAACTAAAGAAAGAGATGGAATATGTTCGTGACGTAATAAAGTTAAAATTTCTTGTTTTGTATACATATAATGCTTCTTGGTCACGACGACGTGCATCTAGATGGCCATGCCGAAACGTGAAAAAAAAGTGTCATTGACGTAACTCAGCTATCTTCGACTCCGGGGCTAATCGAAAAATTAAAAAAACAATACTTTCCACCCATGAAAATTAAACTTTCCGAACAGGAGAGATGAAAAAATAATATAGGCGACTTTCGATCGTACATCCTTCGAGCGTGCGTGACGCGCCGCCGGCGGGACTCACCGGGCCGGCCGTGGAACGTCCACGTGCAGGTGGTGTGGGCGGCAACGTGTGGTGGGCGCGTGCAGACGGCCGCGCCGCCCGCGCCCCGCGCCCCCGCCGCCCCCGCCGCCCCCCGCCGCCCCCGCCGCGCCCGCCGCGGTCGCGTTCACCTCCTCCTCGGTGGAGGACGCCTTCACGTGAAATTCGCAGCGGCGCGCCTCCCTGCAACGCGATTCGGAATGCAACCGCCGTCGGACCGAATCGTGGCACGGTCGCCGGCGCGCGGCCTCACCTGGCGTAGTCGGGAGTCGGAGTCGGCGAAGATGACGTCGACGTCGAGCTCGAAGCCGCGCAGCGGGGCCAGCGGCGCGGGCGCGCGGGGCGGCGCGCTGTACGGCGACGAGTGGAAGGCCACCAGCATCTCGGGCCCGCGCGCCGTCACGCGCGGCAGCCAGTCGCCGCCGCAGTACTCCACCAGCACCGGGTCGTCCGTCGACGCGCCGTCGTAGAAGATGAGCCGGTCGCGCTCGCCCGTGCACTCGCGCCACGCCCGCACGGCGCGCCCCGTCTTGTTGAGGCTGCGGACAGACAGGACAGGGCGCGGTCAGTGCGTGCGGGAGGGGGGGAGGCGGGGCGGGAGGCGGGAGGCGGGGCGCGCGAAGCTCACCTGGCCATGGAGATGGAGCGCTTGATCTGCATCTTGTGCGAGTGGTCCTGGCGCACGGAGATCATGGCGTGCTTGCAGGTGGGCACGTCGCGCTGGCGCAGGCTCCAGTAGCACGACACGTTGCGCGGGTACATGCCCGGGTAGTTGGGGCTCTGCAGGCGGCACGGCTTGCGGTGGCACTCCTCGTACGTGCGCGTGCAGTACGTGCCCGGAGACACCGCGCCGCGCTCCAGCGGCGCCCCCAGCGCGCCGAACCTGCGACAGCGAGCCGTCAGCGGGCGCGCTCTATGCAGACCGGCGTCACCGGCGCCCGTCCCCGCACTCACCGCACCACGGCGTCGCGCTGCTGCAGGAACTTGTAGCGCAGGCGCAGCCCGAACGGTTCGCCGAGGCGTGCACGGAACAGTTTGACGGTAACGGTGACGGTGGCCGTCTCGCTGTAGTAGAGCGCGGCGCCCTCGGCCGCGCCGCACCACGAGCCGCCCGTGAAGGGCCGGCCGAGCTCGGCCAGCTGCATGAAGCCGTCGGGGCAGCCGTCCAGCTCGCCGGCGTGTACCGGCCGACGCGGAACTCGTCGAAGGCCAGCTGCACGAGGTCGCCGTGCGCGCCGCCGCCCGCCGTGAACGTGAGGTGGCACAGGAACGGCACGCGCGGCGGCGGCGCCGGCTCCGCGCCGCCCCCGCCCCCCCCCGCGCCCACGCCCAGCGCGTACGCCACGCCCGCGCGGCCGTAGTACGTGCGGTTGCACGGCGAGCAGTGCGCCGGCTCGTCGCTGCCGTCGGCGCAGTGCGGCGCGCCGTCGCAGTAGCGGTCCAGCCGCACGCACTGGCCGCTGCGGCACGGCCACTCCGCCACGCCGCAGCCCGCCGCCGCGCCGCCGCCCGCCAGCGCCACCAGCGCCGCCAGCGCCGCCAGCGCCGCCCCGCTCTGAGGACGGACCGACGCGACGCTCACGAGACAGACCAGACCGGGACCCTGGTGCGGAAGGTCCCGGCCTGATATGAGACAAATATTCAATTACGTTTTGGTTGACTGACGGTTCGCAGCTAGAGAGCTATCAGACCTCACGCCGAGAGAATATACAGCGGTCATTTTAGGCACTCGTCCCCCCCCCCTCCCCACGCCCACGATGAACGAGAAACAAGTACAGCTACAAACTAGACACGAGTTCGCGAGCCTTGTATATCCTATGTTGTCTTATGTATCCTTCAACACCTCTAATAGATCTAAAAGTCTTTTTCCGCATAGAAGGTGGTGCCATTCTATTTATTGTAGTTTGTGTATGGACCATTTCACGATGCGATTTTATAATAGGTATAGTGTTGGTTGAAAAAAACTTACTGCGAAAACTTTAAAATTGTGGCGGAGCGTAAATCATAAACGATTAATTACTATTTTTTCTCGCAATCGAAGTGAAAATAGAGTTTTACCTCGAGACTAAAAGTCAATAAAACCCTCGGATAAATAGACACCCTCGCTAAAGCTCGGGTGGCTAACCACCTCGGGTATATATTGGCTTTTTTAGTCCTCGATTCTTTTCCCGTTGAATTCGTATTCCGTTTTTCCAAATCCGTATTTTCTATTGATTTCGTTTCCTTACCTTTCGCGTCTTGGCGGAACCGCAAACCGTAGGCGACAGAAAAAAAATAGCCTATGCACATAGTTAGCATTCTAATAGTGAAAGATTTTTTAAATCGGTCCAGTAGTTTTTAAGTTAATTCGTAACAAACATCCAAATATCCAAACCTTTCCTCTTTATAATTAGTATACTCGTAGATATAGATATATATATTGCCAACCCAGCAATAGTCAGTTATTACCTATACTCTTAAATAACTTCAAATGATAATATAATATAATATACAATACATTTTTGAGATTATAACATAGATATAACGATCCATTTCATTTGAAATGTTACACTAGTTTGCGAAACATTTCTACACTGACTGACTTACATACCTACCTTACCTTACACATAAGTGTAACAAACAACTCAATGGGTCCAGAGGTGCGAGTATTATCGGAGCTAATCGATTGTGACAGACGGACTGACCCTATGAGGTTCTGTTTTTTCTTTCGAGGTAAGGAACTAACAATCAGCACTACCAGTACGTTTGAATTTTAAGAGATTTCTAGTGTACCTACCTACAGTCGTGTTCATAAACTTGTGAGCAAAATTTTGATCAAGAATATCTGAACACGACTATTGTTAACGGCGTAGAAGTGTGCTCAGATATTTTTGATTAAGTTTTTGCACACAAGTTTATGAACTCGACTGTACTTAGATACTATTTTTACGAGTTTAATTTGTAATAAATCTATTTATGTTTATGTAATAGAAACACATTACAGTACATACAGTACAAAGTCTTTAATATTTCTCTCTTCTTCTATTTATGTTTTTACTGTGTCTTTGTTGAGTTGTAGTGTTTTTATGTCAATAAATGTTGTGAGTTTGAGTTTTAGTTTGAGAAATCTTAATAAAATCATACTTAAAGGTTTAATAACATTTATAATAAATTATACTGGCTTTTTCTTAGCACAAAGATTAAGCATTGCCATACAACGTGGTAATGCTGCTAGCCTTCTGGGCACCTTACCACCTGGCAGTGATTTTGGGCAACTTTTTTATGTATAATTTTAGTTTGTATGTAGTTTTAGTTACCTTTATTTTGTTTTATATTATTGATAGACCACTTATTTGGCTGATGGTACATACGAGTATGAGTTATTAGTTATTGCTGTTATAAATTAATATTTTTTTGCTTATTTATCGTATGGGATATGTGTCACTGCAAAACTGTGTACGAAATTATACGTTTATTGTTCAACCTTTTTAATGACTCAAAGATGAAGCTTTTTGCAGAATGAAAAATAAGAGTATGACATATTTTACGAGTACAAGTAGTTCTAAGAACAAATTACAATGCATGTTATGACTAGTTATGAGTATGCGATTTGTATTGTGGACACTTTTTCGTTCCAAATTCAAAACCTCTCTACTTACCGCATTTGATCAATGTTTGGCATTCTTAACTTTCTGGTGACTTTTTAAAGATGTTTTTAAATGTGATTATTATATTTGTTTCTTAATAATCGGATTATATTTCAAAAAATATTTGTTTTGTAAACAGGTAAGTATATATGGTTTAATACATATGTTACATTTAAATTATGTTCTCGCTGCTGAGGTGTAAAATTGTATGTGTCACACGAGACCAAAGTTTTTTTTGCATCTCGTGTGTTTGAATCCCTTGCTGCTCTCATGATTCTAACCTAGAATCCTTTGCTAACTCGGGATTCAAAATCAACACTCGTAACAAAAACCAACTTTGCTCTCTTGTTGCACAAATAACTATTTTGTTTCATTACGATAGGTTGGAGTACTCTTAGCACAGACCATATAATAATATGTCTGTTATCTGTGACTCTAAGCGTGAATGCGTATTGCGTAGGCACCAAACAAACGAACATACTCACATTCAGTAAATAATCTAAAACGTAACGGTGCGTACATAGTAGAAAAAATGATAGAAAACAGTAATGGAACGTACCTACATTTTAATTATGAAACATGAACTAAAAACATGAGACTGCAAAAACCATTATTATTGCAAATTAGGCTCTGAGAGTGAATCGAATGGTTTGTTCAGGCGAAATAAGTGGGTGGTAGATTTGTTTTGACATTCATAAGAGCTTGTCTTGTGTGCCTAGATTGAATAAAGATATTATGACTTTGACTTTGAAAAGTACTTCAAGAGCACCTGCGCCTGAGGCCCAATAATCTGGCCTGGATAGCTCATTCATTTTCCCAAAATCGCTATTTCCTAGTAAGTTTCCATTCGCGTTTTTCACAATTTTAATCGACACAGAATACGCGGCGACGGAGCTCCTACTTTTGTGTGGTTTTGTCCCTTCGGGCCGATGCAAACTTAACATAGTCTACTAAACCTACAGATGTTTCTGTGTCGATTCAATACACGATTCTTATTTTTGTGTTGATTCAATTAAACGATTGGAAATAAAACGCGACTGTGAAAATACGAAAAAATGCGAATATGTAATAGCCCTAATTTGAGTTTGTAAGTAGTTATTTTTGAGTAGCTCCATGTGCGGAGGGTCGTCAGCATTTCACCAACAACAACATCTGGGATATTAAAATCAGACTCGCCCTAATTGATATCTTAACGTCTTTCGTAAATTAGGGGGTATTGTTAATTTTAACATGTATTGTGTGTGTATCCTCAAATTGGACGTCGATATAAAAATACGGGGGGTCGTATTCTTGCCTAGCTTTTACATTTTTAATAACCGTATTGGCTCTTACTATCACCAGCTCAAAAAGAGAGTTTGGTGAAGCGTAGCGTGCCTGACCCAGCCGTGACCCCACGACCGGCAGCAGCCCGGGCGGGCGCCGGCCGCGCGTTGTGTAACGCGGCGCCGCCGGCCGCCCGCGACTGGCGGCCCGCGACTGGCGGCCCCAGCCTCCCGGCCTCCCGAGCTGCTTCTACTGCCTTCACTGCACATGCCCGCTCGGCGCGTCCACGGTGTAAATCTCGTTTATCAAACTCGGACACTCAGTCACCGCTTTCTTAGTTGCCAACAAAATGTTCCAAACAGATGGTGCTGATGGTGCTCTCAACGTATTCGTGTGATGTCTACTATTATTTACGACCGCGACGACCTTTGACATTTGCAAGTGGGATTTATTACAAGTACACAGAAAATGATTAACATTTTGGTAATAGTTTAGATCAGCGCGACGAGAAAACTGGGATACGCTCGCCTTGCAAATATCAAGTGACTGTGGTTTGTGAGGTAGTGATCTGATGCGACGCGCCCTCGTTGGAGGCGGCGCCGTCTGCCGCGAGCGCGGCCGCGGACGGACCCGTGGCGCCCAGTGGGCAGTGCAGCACGGCAGGTACCTATGGGAATACGGTCCATACTTCGAGCGTTCCACATCAGAGCACAGGCCTCGTAATGACACTTGAACTATTTTCGAATGACAAACACGAGTATGCTTCGACTATTTGCACGTAAGATTCACGTTTAACATTGATGGAATCTGTTTCGCATGATATTATTATGAACTATGTCGATACGTGGTACGTGGGGCTGCCGAGGTGTCGAGCCAGCCGGCCGGGGTCACCGCACGCGCACTCACCGTGTGCATCTCGCGTCAGCAGCGCGCGCCGCGCCGCATGTCGCGTGCCGCGTGTCGCGTGCCGCGTGTCGCGTGCCGCGTGCCGCGTGCCGCGTGCCGCGTGTGTGTCGCGCGTGTCGCGTGCCGTGCCTCGCGCCCGTCGCGTCGCGCGGCGCCGCCACACTGCCGCAGCCGCCCCCCGGCCCCGGCCCCGGCGCCCCGAGCCGCTGCGCGCGCCACCGTCCACCCCCCCCCTCTACCCTCCCGCCGCCACCGCCGCGCGCACCCACTTTGCTTGTATTTTTGCAGTAGTTTCATATTAACACCGAATGAACCACTTTTAGCATTGGGCATTTAATCGTCGCGTACGAAGTAGAGTTGAGGGTGGAATGACCTGCGCGATACAAATGATTTTGGCGCATTCATTATAGCCGTAGCCTTGACTCGAGCGCTACTGCTGTGGTGTGTCCGAGCGTGCGATTTCACCGCGATGTCATCTGTCCCTACAAGCCGGTATATAATGTGGGAATGCATCATAGATAATACCGAAAATTCCAAAATCACGAAACGCCCAGAACAATTCCATACTTAACTATTTTAAGTTCCCGATTCAAAGACTTCTTTAAAAATAAGACAAATTATGTCTAGTTTTTTTATCTTCGGTCTCTATTTATTTCTTGAATTATTTAGGCAAAAGCTGCCTGTGCCATGTCTCCACCGAAAGCTAATATGACGATAAGTATTATGATAACCTCTTTGAATAGCGACTGTCGCTTATTTAAATCACAAACTGTATGTGATGGTGGAAGATGTAAATCGCTTCAATTGAATACAGCCAAGAAGGGCGCTTTATTAGTCCTCTAAAGTGTTATTATTATACTCTAATGAATAAATTTTGTAACCGAAACACATTAAAAAAAAAAAAAAAAAAAAAAAAAAAAATGTTTATTACAAGAAACAACACATACAATAAGGTTACAAATATCTGTTGGTCCCACACTAGGCTGGGCCTGTAACGTGGTGACCGGATTCGGTACTTAATTATTTAAATACGGTATGTTACATGTGTCTGTGAAAATATTGTGTCAGAAACAATTTGAACATAATCTAATTTAAGTCAATTGTGGTTGAGACAGAGGTTGTGTGTTTGGTTGTGTGCGTGGTGTGTGTGCGCGCGTGTGAATGCGTATGTATGTGTGTGCGTGTGTGTGGCTGCATGTGTGATTGTTTATGAGTGTATGGAACCGTGAATGGGCGAATGAGAAGGGTAGATAAGCACGAGATAACGAGCTCAAGAAACAACCTTCAGCAGTGATTCAGTTTCGTGATAGTTAAGACTTTTTAGCCAGCTGATGATCTTTTTTTAGCTTGACGAATCCTGTCCTTGAGATGTTGCAGAACTTTAGTGTTTTGTTATATATGTAAGGATGTAGAAATTTTGGGAAACGTTTAGCGAAAGCAGATTTTACGATTGGGATTGGAATTTTGAAAAGTCGCCTGTTCAATAGCGCAAGGTATTGCGGAGAGCGAGTGGTTTCCTCATGCACCTGAATCGATACACGCAGGATCATGAGCTGGCGCACAGTAAGGACATCTGCTTCCTTGTATAGTTCAGTCGTGGGAAAGAGAATCGGTTTACGAAGCATGACTTTCAGAACGAATCGTTGCGCTCTTTCGAGGGGTAAGAGCGATACTCCAGATGAGCCACCCCATACACTTATTACGCAGTAAGTAATAATTGACTCGCAAAGGGAGGTGTACACCAGTTTTAGTACGTCTTTGCTGGCGGAGTTTTATTACTTTACTCTCTTTTTTTTATATATCTGTGGCTGATAGTATGTACCTGGAAGGCTTTACCGGCCTCCCCGCCCCGCCCGCCCCGCCCGCATAATGAAATTGTTCGGCCGCGCTGATAAGAACTCAGGATTGAAATTGGATGTACAGTGAATTTTTGAATGGACGCATAATGTTAACAAATTAATTTTAATTATAAAGTTATGTTGTAACATTATGTATATTTATTATTTTATATGAAAGGCGTATTCTGTATGACATCATATATATATAAGTGTCGCACAGACACAGGCTCAACGCTCACATGCAGCGTAGAAGCAAGTCAAAATGGTGTACTATTTTCTGTTTCCACTATGTCATTTTTTATGCCACTTGTAACCATTATCGGCCCTTCAATGTCCCAGCTTAGGAATGTTTTGAAACTCATAAAATGTGTTGGTTTATTATGTGTCAGTAAACTAACATTTTTCGCGACTGACTGAGCTGAGAAAATAAATTATTTGAGTTTAATAAACTATTAAATTATATTTGTGAATTTGACCGATGCACCAGCTTGAACCGGTACATTGTTCAGAATAAATAAGATTATTAAGTATTAAATAAGTTTTGTAATAATGTATTTTTTATGTATGAAATTTTTGTTGAGAAAAATAGTTTCCTGCAAAAACTCCAAAACGGTATATCCGATCATGTTGAAACTAGTGTTTATTAATTTTTACCTTGGTGATTTTTTACATATTTTTCAATTATAAGGTTTGGAAGATAAAGCGAAGGACCCTCCCCTAAAAATATTTAATTTGGTAAACTATATTTACCCAAACCAAGTAGCTGACACTATGACTATGACTATGGCTATGACTGACTAAGTACCTACACTCTAAATTTAATCAATACAAGATTCATTTTGCTTTGAAACACGCTAGAAGGGCGAGAATACTTGGAAAGTACAGAGAAATGTGAGTGCTATTTATAGTCAGCTCGAAGTGACCCTAAAGGATCAAGAAAGACAATAAAACTAGTGTAATCCGTGTTAAAGACCTATTTTCAAGTCAAAAAGAGATTAAAACATCAATTAGTAACGATAAAAACGAGTGACGCATGTGAAAGAGGTATCAAAATGAGGGGAATAAATACAATCAGCCTGTAGAAATGTTTTTTGTCTCTAAACCTAGGACGTTGGGTCGTTATTTAGGAAAAACAAGTTAAATACCTACCGACCGAGGTGATGTAGCTAAGCTAGTGACCGGGGGGCGGGAGTGGTGGGCCCGTTTACTACGCCTGTTGTTGGTTACAGAATCTGTCCGAACGGTAGCCCCGTTGAACAAAGTGACTAACATGATCGGAAATACAATACATGTTATTACTTAATTTATCTACACCCATATAGTAAATCCTCAATTATGCGTTAAAAAACCATAGGTAATGACCAGCATTACGACATTGGATTCTATTATGAACACGGCTGTATCGTAATGGTCATTAATGGTTCCAAGATAACGCCACATTTTTTTTTCTATCAGCAATGAGTAATATCAGCAATGAATGCGTAAATTAAATAGAATAATTAGAAATTTCGCAGCGAATTGAAAGTTGGTAGCTTTAGTGGCGTCCCCTACGGTTAAAACTCGTGACCTCAAAAATTGTCTAGTAATAGGTCCCGACGATTGAAGTACATATTTAAACCACTTAAAGAATTTGTAGAGTACTGACTGTTTTTCCGTTTGATTTTTAATTTTGTTTAATAACTTATAAGATTGATTTTTGGAGTATTTTTGTATTATTTATTTAAACTCCAAACTTTTGTTACTTTTACGGTCATCCGGGTCTTGGGTGTTTATTATGTATTTAAGTATGTATCTATCTAAATAATTATATTTATCCGTTGCTTAGTACCCATAACATAAGCTTTGCTATAAGCTTACTTTGGGACTAGGTTAATTGGTGTTAATTGTCCCGTTATATTTATTCATTTTATTTTATTTATCCCGTAAAACCCATATCGAAAATACAAACTGAAATATGGATGCACAGAAAAACCAAGACCAAAAATAAGACCAGCGTCCAGGTCCAGCAGTGATGAAGCGGCATAGCACGTCGCATGGAATGCCGAGGACCTGGGTTCGATTCCCAGCGTTGGTCTTATTTTTCTGGTTTTTCTGTGCATCCATATTTCAGTTTGTATTTTCGATAATAACTTATATTCAATTTATGCGCTTGGTATCTTTTAAAACATAATGTTTCGTAGCTTACGTTGCCAACTGTACCTCAATCTTGCGGCTTGCAACTGCGGCTGCGTTCAACTGCAGGGTATCCTTCAACATGGTGGGACAGCTTCGGATGTGTCGTGCAACAAAAATACTCCAGGATTAGCTAAGTGCACGAGTTGAGCTGATTTTTCCATAAATAATTTCTAATATTGAGAAAGTAAACAAAAACATGATAAACATTGATAAAAACGATAAATGTAAAAGGTATTAAAATACATGAAAAATCAACGTTCTCCACCTACAAACGTTTAAACAGATGTTAATCTTGGTTAATATTTAATTAGAAAAAACGTGTCAAATACCTACCGACTAAGGTGATGTAGCTGAGCGAGAGACCGGGGGGCAGGGAGAGGTGGGCCCGTTTACTACGCCTGTTGTTGGTTAAAGACTATGACGGAACGGAAGCCCCGTAGAATAAACAAGTCACTAACATGATTAGAAAAGCAATAAAATACTCGTAATATAACAATATTTGAATGAAAATCAGGGTCACTTGAGTTTCATCGGTAATTTATAAAAAAATACTATTATGTTTGAACGTCGGAATGTTTTTATGAACACAAACTTTGTGTTTGGAACATAACATATGTAGTATTTGTAGTCCTTTTTGAAACCTAACCTAACAAAACCTAACTTTTTTTTTTAAAGAAACATGACCTACCCTTTAAAAAAAAAACCCTAACCAAACAACCTTTTTTTTTTAAAGCTAATCTAACAACCTACGTTGTTTTTGAAACCTAACCTAACAAAACCAACCTTTTTTTCTAACAACAACATACACTAACCCCTTTTTTTAACAATTTTCAATTTAGCTTTAACCTAACATTTGGAACCCAGTTTTCGAAAGCTACCCTAACAAAGCCTAACCTATTTTTTTTTTAAAGCTAACCAAACATTCACTACCCGTTTTTTTTCTTTTTTTTAAAGCTAACAAAATATAACCTACCCTTTTTTGAATAAAAAAACCTGACCCAACATAAACTAACCTTTTTTTTTTTTAACAATCCAACTATATTTTTTTTAAGCCTGACCAAACAAGGCCTAACCTTTTTTTTTTTTTTAAACCTAACCTAACATAACCTACCCTTTTTTGAATAAAAAAGCCTGACCCAACATAACCTAACCTTTTTTTTTTTTTAACAATCCAACTATTTTTTTTAAGCCTGACCAAACAAGGCATAACCTTTTTTTTTTTTAAAAGGTAACCTAACATTGCCTACCCGTTTTTTTTTCTTTTTTTTAAAGCTAACCTAACATAACCTACCCTTTTTTGAATAAAAAAACCTGACAACAAAACCTCTTTTTTAAAAAAAAAAGAAACGACCTACCCTTTAAAAAAAAAACCCTAACCAAACAACCTTTTTTTTATTTAAAGCTAATCTAACAACGTACCTTGTTTTCGAAACCTAACCTAACAAAACCAACCTTTTTTTTTCTTACAACAACATACCCTAACCCCTTTTTTTACCAATTTTCAATTTAGCTTTAACCTAACATTTGGAACCCAGTTTTCGAAAGCTAACCTAACAAAGCCTAACCTTTTTTTTTTTTAGAGCTAACCTAACATAACCTACCCTTTTTTGAATAAAAAAGCCTGACCCAACATAACCTAACCTTTTTTTTTTTAACAATCCAACTATTTTTTTTTAAGCCTGACCAAACATGGCCTAACCTTTTTTTTTTTTAAAGCTAACCTAACATTGCCTACCCGTTTTTTTTTCTTTTTTTTAAAGCTAACCTAACATAACCTACCCTTTTTTGAATAAAAAAACCTGACCCAACTAAACCTCTTTTAAAAAAAAAAAGACCTACCCTTTAAAAAAAAAACCTAACCAAACAACCTTTTTTTTATTTAAAGCTAATCTAACAACGTACCTTGTTTTCGAAACCTAACCTAACAAAACCAACCATTTTTTTTCTTACAACAACATACCCTAACCCCTTTTTTTACCAATTTTCAATTTAGCTTTAACCTAACATTTGGAACCCAGTTTTCGAAAGCTAACCTAACATAGTCCACCTTACTAAGGTAAAATTCCACCTTACTAAGGTAAAATTCCACCTTACTAAGGTAAAATTCCACCTTACTAAGGTAAAATTCCACCTTACTAAGGTAAAATTCCACCTTACTAAGGTAAAATTCCACCTTACTAAGGTAAAACCACCTTACTAAGGTTCCACTTACTAAGGTAAATTCCACCTTACTAAGGTAAAATTCCACCTTACTAAGGTAAAATTCCACCTTACTAAGGTAAAATTCCACCTTACTAAGGTAAATTCCACCCTTACTAAGGTAAAATTCCACCCTACTAAGGTAAAATTCCACCCTACTAAGGTAAATTCCACCTTACTAAGGTAAAATTCCACCTTACTAAGGTAAAATTCCACCTTACTAAGGTAAAATTCCACCCTACTAAGGTAAAATTCCACCCTACTAAGGTAAAATTCCACCCTACTAAGGTAAAATTCCACCCTACTAAGGTAAAATTCCACCCTACTAAGGTAAAATTCCACCCTACTAAGGTAAAATTCCACCCTACTAAGGTAAAATTCCACCCTACTAAGGTAAAATTCCACCCTACTAAGGTAAAATTCCACCCTACTAAGGTAAAATTCCACCCTACTAAGGTAAAATTCCACCTTACTAAGGTAAAATTCCACCTTACTAAGGTAAAATTCCACCTTACTAAGGTAAAATTCCACCTTACTAAGGTAAAATTCCACCTTACTAAGGTAAAATTCCACCTTACTTTTGGCGGTTTCCATGCGATTTTGGCGATTTTTGGCACTTAGAAGCGTTTTGACCTTGGCTTTCGTTTCCCGGATTCAGATCGTTTCTATCTTGTGACTTGGCTTTTCTATTAAGGATTTTGTTTTTGCGGTTTGGTACTTATAAGTTTGTTTTTTGGTTTTAAATTTTAAGGTTTGCACGCTAATAGCGGCTATACCCGTTGACCTACCCCCTCCAAATTTTGGTGGTGGGTGGTGTTGGGGCAGCCCTAAATTGCTGCAAAGTTTGAAATTTTTCCATCCAGTGGTTCAAAAGTTATTGCTCGTGGAAAATTCCGGAGCGCCTGACAGAATTTTCTTGGTCGGCGCCTATGGGAAATCTACGAGCAATCCCTTTGGCTCCTAATAACTCCCTGACGGATTGTCCAATAATTCTGGCAATAGTGTCAAAAAATAGAGCGTGTCAGGCGCCCTATTTTTGACTTGAGTTTAGTGTGTCTGTCTGCTACCGTTTCGGTGGTACGATTTATTAAAGCTGAAACGACAACTTTCACCTAACGGTGTTTGTCGTACTGAAGAAAGTTAGGGAAAATATCGGTTTTTTGGTCGTAGAATCGTGAATTCTGCACCAAAAAATCCGTTTAAAGTGTCAAAAGAAAGAGTTTAACAAGCTCTAACTTTTGATCTTGAGTTTTGCCTAGCTATCTCTCATAGTTTAGGAGGTAGGAATTTTCGAAAGTGCAAATTTTGAATTTTTGAAAATTGGTGCAGTTTTTTGGCTTTAGAAATTCTGTTTTTGGAGCTAAAAATCTGTTATTCATAGGGATTGTGGAAGTTACACGCCTTCATCTTCCACATAAGTTTCGCTGGCCCAGCTCTTCTCATCCAAGAGCTATAAAATTTTTAAGCTGGATTTTAATGGTTACCTAACCTAAGGTTAGGTTTTGGTAACCAAAAATAAAAAAGGGAAGGTTAGGCTTAACTCGGGGAAAAAAAAAAAGGGTAGGTTAGTTTTGGTCACGGCCTAAAACTTGACTCCGAGCTCTAAATAAGAGAAAAATGGGCGACTCGAGTGCCGGCACGGATAAGTTCCAAGATGCCATGGAAATGGTATCGAAACCTGGCAAGAGGGCAATTGTAGAGGAAAACGGGAACGGGGAGGACAAACCAGCCCCCAAAATAAGTTCAGTGGAAAGAGGACGTGCTCCATCAGGCAGGGGAGCATACGCAGGAATTGCTGCAGCTAAGGCAAAGCTGCAAAATAAAGACGATGATGATTACGAGTTACCTACCGAGAAGGCTAAGGCGTATCGCCTGGAGTTTCCAGCGCTACGCTCGCTTCGATCCCGCTCACAGGGGAACAAGGAAGTGAACAAAGAAAGGGACAGAAGCCCTTCTGGGGAAGGTAACAAAGTTACAATCTCGGATTTGTCAGAGGACGAATGTGACGATACGCAGCTTCGGCAGACGCATAAGCTCTTTCTTAAAGAGAATGTGAGGATTAGCAGGGAAAAAGTTTTCCCTGCAACCACTAACGATGAACTAACACCTGACGAAACAGGTGTCGTAGAGTCGGTGCGAAATGCAGCCCGCACTGTACTTAACGAGGCTGCAAAATCAAGTAACTTGAACGGAGTTGTTCGCGGCAACATTAATGCAGCTTGCCGCGAAATACTTGAAGGTATGGAATACCTTGAAAATAAAAAGGAGAGCGACGAGCTAAGAAAGCTTAAAGCAGATAACAAGAGGATGCGAGAGCAACTCGCTCTCTTATCAGCCGAGACCAAGGCCTTACGCACAGCTTTTGCGGAGCGTAAATCGGAAATGCCTCAGGACATATCCCAAGGGCTCCCTGAAGGGTTACAGGAGGTACTTGCAAAGCACTCCCAGGAACTCTTTAGGAGCCTGGGCACCATGATAAATGCCCGGCTAGAGGCATTCGAAAGCCGCCTGCCTCCGGAGCCAATTATGCGCCCCCCGTTGGCGGCTGACCGGGCGAGCAGGCAACAAGACCCATCTCAGCCAGACGCAGCCAAGGGGGCTCTAAAGAAGACAAAATCTGGCAAGCGTTCTGCCAGTCAGCCGGAGACAGCCCAACCACCACAAACTGCTCAACCGGCTGCTCAGCCGAATGCACAATCAAAGCCGAAGCCTAAACCGCAGGTTAAGGCCCAAGCGAGGAGAGAGCATTTGCAGTCAACCTCCAAGGCGCCGGAAGTTGTCTTGGAACCCTCGTGGACGGAAGTAGTAAGGAGGAAAGCGAAGCCCAAGGCAGCTAAGCACCAAGAAGCGAAACCAACTGCCGTACCAAAGGCAATCACAAAAACCAAGCCTGCGTCATCAAGAGTGCTAACGGCACCGAAAAGCTCGGCGGTCGTTGTTACCCTAAAACCAGAGGCAAATGTCACATATCTGTCAGCCTTACAGAAAGTGACAACTTCTTTAAGACTGGCAGAGGTGGGCATTGAAAGTGTGCGAGTCCGCAAATCTGCTACTGGAGCCCGCCTAATTGAGGTGCCAGGAGCAAGCAGTGGTCGAGCAGCGGACGACCTTGCTCAAAAAATAGAAGGCTTGATCGGGGATGTGGCCACGGTCCACAGACCTGTTAAGACGGCTGACCTTCGAGTTACTGGTTTTGACGAGTCAGTAACGTCGGAGGATATTAAGACAGCAGTTGTGCTGAAAGGAGGGTGCTCAATAGACCAGGTTAAAGTGGGTCCTATCAGACTCCTTTCTAGCGGAATGGGCTCTGCATTGTTAAGGTGCCCAGTGACGGCAGCAAACGCCTTAATCAAAGATGGGAAAATCCTAGTGGGGTGGTCGGCAGCACACATCAAAGCCCTGGAGCCACAACCCATGCGTTGTTACAGATGCATGGGGACGGGCCACACCAGGGCACTGTGCCCTTCACCAATAGACAGGGGGGACTTGTGCTATAGGTGCTCAAGGCCCGGACATAAGTCTGCAGAATGCGAGGCTGAACCATTCTGTGGAGTGTGCCATCACGCCAAACGGCCAGCGGGTCATGTCATGGGTGGACGTGCTTGTGCACCTCCCTCCAAAAAAGGTCGCGATGGCCCCCAGACGGTAACCCCAGAGGGGCCAGCGACTGCACATGTGGTCAATGAGGGACAAAGTATGGATCAATAAATGTCTGCACAAAGTAACAGCAGAAACTTGGAGATCATTCAATGCAACCTTAACCACTCTGCCCGTGCCCAAGACCTACTCATGCAGGTCATGGCGGAGTGGAGTTTGGCTTTGGCGGTGGTTGCTGAACCATACTTTGTCCCTCCCCAGCCCAACTGGACCGGGGCAACGGACGGCAGAGTGGCGCTAGTGGTGCCGACTGGCGGCGGGTTTCCGACCTTGACAAAAGTCGAGAACGGCCCGGGTTATGTAGCGGCCAAATGGGGGAAGACTGTGGTCATTGCAGTATATTTCTCCCCTAATCGGCCGCTACCCGACTTTGAAGCGTATCTGGAGGGGTTGGGCAGAGTTGTAAGAAGAAGTGCGCCAGCGCCTACAATAGTGTTGGGGGACCTCAATGCTAAGAGCGAGGCATGGGGTTCCCCACACACTGACACCAGAGGGGCAACTCTTCGAGACTGGACGGCAGCAATGGGTCTAGAGGTGTTGAACCAGGGCGACGCCAACACATGTGTTCGACGGCAGGGGGGGTCCATCGTGGACATAACGTTCGCGACCCCTGCCATTGCACAACGAATCATAGGTTGGCGCGTCCTGGAGGACGTCGAGACCCTCTCCGACCATCTGTATATTCGGATGAGGGTCTCCGCTCAAACACAACAGTCGGAACCACCACCTGGAAGGGCTAGGAATAGGCTGAGATTCCCGCGGTGGGTCATTTCGCAGTTCGACTCTGCCATGGCGGAAGAAGCTGCGATAATTGAGGCTTGGGGCGATCCACCACCGAACGATGCGGGAGTTGAGGTTAAGGCGGCTCGATTTAGGGAGTCACTGACAGCGGTGTGCGATGCTTCGATGCCGCGAGTACGGAAATTGCCGGCCAAACAAAGCGTTTACTGGTGGTCAGACGAAATAGCCGCCCTTCGAACCACCAGCAACAACGCACGCCGTGCATACACGCGCTGTAGACGCCGGAGGTCGCACACTGCAGAAGAAGAAGAGTTCCTACACAGGGAGCTAAAGACGGCCAAAGAGGCACTACAATTGGCCATAACAAAAGCCAAAGATAGTGCCTTTGAGGAGTTTGTCGACTCCTTAAATAGGAATCCGTGGGGGCGGCCGTATAAAATGGTCCGCAACAAAATTAAACGTGCTCCCACCACAGAGACCCTAGAGCCCGAACTCCTAGACAGGGTCGTGGAAACCCTCTTCCCACCGGCGCCGGATTTTGCTCCCCCCGAGGATGTCGGCTCCCCCCTCGGAGGAGCAAGATGAAAACCAGCCTACCCCCGGTATTACGGAGGATGAAATGATGGGGCTTGTGGACCGAATGAAGCGCAACAAGAAGGCGCCGGGGCCTGATGGCGTGCCGGCACGGGTCATCCCGCTAGCCCTGGAACACCTGGGTGAGCGCTTCAAAAATCTCCTCAATGAATGTTTGGAGAAAGGGTGCTTTCCCAGGGTATGGAAGGAGGGACGCCTGTGCCTGCTGAGGAAAGAGGGTCGGCCGATGGACTCGCCGTCTGGTCACCGGCCATTGGTGTTGCTGGATGTATCCGGGAAGATGTTAGAGCGGATCATATCTTCCCGGATCATCCAGCATTTGGTGGAAGTTGGCCCGAATGTAGCTGACTGTCAGTATGGGTTTAGGGCGGGCCGTGGCACCCTAGATGCTGTAAAGGCGCTGAAAGACTTTTCAGATTTTGCGGCCAGCAGGGGGGAGGGAGTTATTGCAGTGTCTCTGGACATTGCTAACGCATTCGGAACCCTCCCCTTTGAAGTTATCAAAGAATCGTTGCGGCGCCACGGCATACCGCTCTATCTTCAAAAAATTGTGGGGCACTACCTGGAGGAGCGGGTAGTGCTCTACGATCGAGACGGCCGTAGAACGGCTAGACCTATAGCCTGTGGTGTCCCGCAAGGGTCGGTACTTGGGCCCCTCTTGTGGAACCTGGGCTTTGACTGGGCCATAGGAGGGGTTCAGCTTCCCCGCATGACTACCATCTGCTATGCCGATGATACGATGGTGGCTGTGCGGGGGGGAGAGTTACGGGAGACTCTCCGAAGAGCCACAGTTGCGACTGAGCTGGTTGTGGACCGGATTCGAGCATTAGGTCTCCAAGTGGCCGTAGTGAAAACGGATGCGATAGTCTTCGGTGGGCCTGGCTGGCGTGTGCCAGCCAACACCACAATACAAATTGGAGGGGAACCTGTCCAAGTCAAGGCTAACATAAAATACCTTGGCCTTGTCTTGGACAGAAAGTGGGATTTTAATGAACACTTTACGAGACTCGCTCCTCGTTTAGTGAATGCTGCTTCAGCACTGGGTAGGCTGCTACCGAATGTGGAAGGTCCCAAACAGACCTGTAGAAAACTGTTTGCTGGTGTTGTTCGCAGTATGGCGCTTTACGGAGCGCCAATCTGGGCGAACCGGCTGTCGGAGCGGAACAAAGCCCTGCTCCGACGGCCACAGAGGGTATGCGCTATACGTATAATCAGAGGGTATATTACGGTGGCGCACATGGCGGCTTGTGCCCTAGCTGGGACACCGCCATGGGAGATTGACGCTGAAGTAATGTCGGAAACTTATTGGTCCCGACGAGAGGCGCATGCCCGGGGGGAAAGGCTGGCCCCCAGAGAGATAGCCCATGCTCGACGAATAGTCCAGGAGCGCATGCGGGACCGCTGGAAGAGTGACCTGGAGGACTGTCGCTATGGAACCAGAACTATAGCGGCACTCCTCCCGTCGTTTGACCAGTGGTTAGACCGAGAAATTGGTACACTGAGTTACCGAATGGTGCAGATCATGACGGGGCACGGGTGTTTCGGCCACTACCTCAGCCGTATTGGCCGGGAACATGACCCGCTGTGCCACCACTGTGGAGATCCTGATGACACGGCCCAGCACACATTGGAAGCGTGCAGCAGCTGGGACACGGAACGTCTGGTGTTGGCTGCGGCTTTGAGGACAGATGACTTGTCGCTCTCAAACATAGTGTCCAAGATGTTAGAGAGTGAGGAGTCATGGAATGCGGTGACAGAATTCTGTGAAGAGGTTATGTCACGAAAGGAGGAGGCGGAACGGGAGCGCGAAGAAGATCCGGGCGCTCCCCTGTTCCGGCGTAGACGGAGGGGGATAAGGCGTAGGCGATTTGCCGCCCGCCAAATCCCCCAGTAGGACCAGCGGGTGGGGGATGGGGGTCCCCTGCTTGCATTGCACGGTCCTACGAGTCTGGGGGAGGAGTCGAAACGTTGCGGCTTCACCCCCCTTGGCGCGGGTAGCCCTGGCATAGGCCAAGGCCGCTGAGAGGCGTCGCGGTCGAATCTTCGGGACCCCGCGGCGCCTACAAACCTCGGCAAGAAGGCAACGTCGGAGTGGTTTTAGTGGGTATGCTCCCCCCTCCCCTTCCCATAGGGAAGAGGACGGGGGAGAGAGCCCCACATAACCATCCGGGTCTCCCCGGGCCCGGTGGTACTCGTAACGAGTTTCCACTCCGTTAAAAAAAAAAAAAAAAAAAAAAAAAAAAGTTAGGTTAGGTTAGGTTAGGTTAGGTTTTTTTTTTTTTTTTTTTTTTTTTTTTTTTAATCCTATACCTCCAACATGATTGGAGCCTATATCTGCTAATTTTTCTTTCAACCTAGTTCTCTCTTTACTACTGCTCGTACTTTATTCTACATCCTATGTCTTTCTCGCATACTTCACCATTCTCTCTTGGTGGTTAGGCCCATCTAACTACTACTACTACGTTTATCTTGCTATTACCTTATTACTATATTCGTTCATTTCCGTTCTCTTCTCATTCGTCCCATCTGCTAAGCTGTCCTC
>NC_133496.1:9408625-9423273 GCF_025370935.1 Choristoneura fumiferana | reverse complement strand
TAGGGCGGCCTCCTTTGCCAAACCCATCGGCTCTCTCGTTCCCCTCTAGCCCACGTGGGCCTTAATCCAAAATAACCTGACAACTTTGCCCTGGCGGGACAATGCTGCCAGATTGCTTCTGGCTTCCACTGCCAGGGGATGAAGACAGCCGTGGTTCTTGATGGTCAAAAGGGCCGCCATAGAATCGCTGTAGATCCCAAACGTTGCCGCCTTTTGCCCAAGGATCACCCCGTCGCCCTGCTGAGCGCAAGGAGTTCAGCTGGTAAACCGTGCAGAAGGACGGAAGAGCAAGCTTGAGGGTTTTGGTTTCTGACTCACCATTCCATATGGATAGCGCGGCGCCCACCTTGCCCTCAATCTTGCTTCCGTCTGTAAAGATACGAACAGCAAAGTTACTGTTTGCATCCACTTCCTCCCGGTTCGCCAAGCTCACTAACTCCAGCTCTGCGCTCAGCAGGGTGCGGGGCCTCCAGGGCGAGGCCATCCGTTCCACTTCCCATCCCCCCAGTATTGGTTGAGGTATCCCCCTCTTGGCCTCGTAGAGCAAGGCCGCCTCACGGACTCGGAGGTCGAGAGGGAGTATCCCTGCCAACACTAGCGCAGCGTTCAGTGAAACCGTGCGGTACGCCTTGCAAAGCTTCTGCGCAATCCCGTTGCACAGTTGCCAGCTGACGCATGACGCACAGTTTACTGACCGCAGGCGCCCACACACTGGCGGCGTACAAAATAATAGGCTCAACAGTAGCCACATATATTACGGATTACCTCCGGGTGGAGTCCCCAGCTCGTTTTTGCTGCCTTCGCGAGTTGTTTATGTATGTTTATTGCCTTTCTACAGACATTGGCTACGTGCGCGTTGAAGGTCAGTCCTGCGTCGATCGTAACGCCAAGGATCTTGATCTCGTTGACCATCTTTATCGCGGTCCCGCCCATGGTCAGGCGTGGGGTGTCGTATTTTAGCTTTTTGGTTATAACCATGGCCATGGTCTTGTGTGGCGCAAATTTCAATTTGTTGTCAACCCCCCACGCCCGAACAAGCTCGAGAATCGCGTTAGCTTCTCTTTCGATCTCTGTGGCCCTCTCTCCATCGCACACGATCACCACGTCATCTGCAAAGGCCTGGCAGTAGGCACCCGAATCCCCCAAGGTCCTCAACAACGGGTCCAGTATAAGGTTCCAGAGGACTGGCCCGCCTATTGATCCCTGGACGCACCCTTTGGTCGTGGTCTTGTTGCACTCTTCGCCGGCAAAGCGTACCTTGACTTTGCGGTCACAGAGGTAGCTATCGACGACCTTCCTCAGTACGATCGGGCACTTCTCCTCGGCCAGACGGGTCCTAATAGCCGGCCACCAGGCGCTGTCGAAGGCTCCCTCTATATCAAGTGAGATAAGTGTAACTATTTTCTTTTCGTTAAGTTTGCTCTTGATATGTTGCATTAGGATATAGAGGGAGTCCTCGGTGCTTCTCTGTGGCATAAACCCGAACTGGCGTGTGCTCAATCTTGGGATTAAGTGGTGTTTAAGGCGGGCCATCGTCATCTTCTCATAGATTTTTCCGAGCATGGGGAGTAAGCCGATCGGTCTATATGACTTCGGGTGGGTATAGTCCTCCTTGCCCGGCTTTCTTAAGATGACGACAACCGCTTCCTTCCAGGCTCCTGGGAAGTGACTTAACTCCTGGCACTTGTTTATAATTGATAGAAACAGGTCAGGGTTGGATTTTATGGCGTGGGAACAGATATCAGCTGTGAGGCCATCCCCTCCTGGGGCCTTTTTGGGGTTGAAGGACTCTGTGGCATACATGAGCTCCGTCATGGTGAACGGTGGCTCGCATGTACCATCATGCTCACCCACGTTCACCACTTCGGCCTCCCTCCTGGTCTGGCGGTGACGGGGGGTGTCGTTCTCTGTAGGATCTTCCGGGTAGAGCGTTTCCGCCAACAATCTCACGGAGCCCTTCGCATCCAACACCTTCCCGTCTCGCTCCAGGGGTGAGTCCTCCTCCCTTCGCTTCGTTCTACGATGACCCGGTAGATCCCCTCCCACACCTTCCCTGTCCTGCTTCTGACAAAAGTCCTTCCAGGAGTCTATCTGAGCTTTAGCCGCCTCGGCCTCATACCGCTCTTTGTGCTGGAGGTACTCCTCGACAACTTTCGCACGTCGTACTGGCGCTGCCCATTTTATTCTGCGTCGTCTGGTGGCGACCTCCTTCTTCATCTCCGCTAACCTCTCGGACCACCACGGCATAGAAATTTTTTCCTTGGTCTTTTTCTTGGGGATCGTTATGCTACAAGTTTTGTCTATTATTTCTGTGTATTTTTCTATTGCTCTATCTAATTCGTTGGTGTTTTTAATTTTGGCTATTTCTTCTATGTTTAAATTTTGTTCTGTTGTAAATTGGCTGAATTTCTCATGAAATTCAGCCCAATTTGCTTTCTTTGTGTTGAATATTCTTGTGGTCCTGTTTATTGTAGTGCCTCTACTTGGTTTCAATAAGAGTTTAAAGGTTATGCCGTTGTGGTCGGAGCTTGTTAGCCCTTCTTCGACCTTCCAGTCGTCCACCAGATTCAGCAAGTTTGTGGAGCACGCTGTTACATCCACGTGGCTGCTGTAACGCTTCCCTCCCCTGATTGTGTCGAAAGTTGGAGTTTTCCCGTTATTGAGCACATTGAGGCCAAGCTCTTCTAGAGTCCCGGAAAAACTGTCCCCCCTGTGGTCTACCGTAGTACTGCCCCACCAAGGGCTCTTTGCGTTGGCATCCCCTCCAAAGATAAGCCTCCCTGTTCCGAGCTTCCTTTCAATCCACCTCAGATGCTCTATGTAGGGTTCTATGGGCTGATCGGGCTCGAAGTAGTAGGAGACGAGCGCGACCTCCCAGGCGCTAGTCCGGAGACCTACCACCGTGATGTTGTTGGTGGTGAGTTTTGGGTACTGGACGACGTCAACTGTAGAGTCAAAGACAACAATTGCCGCTTTGTTGACGCTTCCGTCTCTTGCAGCGCCCTGGAAAACGCGCACGCCCCCGTAGTTCCTCATAACCCTAGCTCCTCCTACATAGGGCTCCTGAAGTAGCGCTGCCGTTATCCTGCGCTTATCGGCTTCGATTAAAAGCTCCTCGGTTGCAAGCTTCTTTCTTTGGAGGTTCGCCTGTATAAAGCCGTACTGATGGTTTGCCTGGCTGCCCTTAGCAGTATGCCACGGCCGACCGTGCCAGTAAATCCCACTTCTTCCTAACGGGACAGTCCTCGTTGAACACGTTGTGCCCGGCATCTTCAAGTCCCTGTCTTACGCAGTTCCTGCATCTCGGTTGCACTCCTGACAACCAATCCGCACATTCCGCTCTTAGATGGGGACCCCCACAGTGGCTGCAAACATCCGCCGGCTCCTTACAGAAGCGTCTGCCATGCCCGTAGCCAAGGCAGCGCGTGCACTGAACCAGCGGCGTCTGGTCTTCAACTCTTACCCGCTGTAGGTCAATGTGCAAACTCCCCAGGTCTATCGCCTTACGCCATATCACTGGGGAGGTGCCGATCACCACGTGATTCAAATGAGGATTCCTCAGCTTCTTCCTAAATCTAACTTCGATACGGTCGTCCTCCGCGCCCAGGCCACGAAACAGCTCCTTGTTCTGGTTCCGAAGAGCCCCCACCACATCCTCATCCGAGTTTATGGTGAGGACATTCTTCAGGACCAAAAGCGGATCTTTGTTTCGAATGTCCTCGA
Source organism: Choristoneura fumiferana (assembly GCF_025370935.1). Lineage (NCBI taxonomy): Eukaryota > Metazoa > Arthropoda > Insecta > Lepidoptera > Tortricidae > Choristoneura > Choristoneura fumiferana. Next base: position 9,419,550 of record NC_133496.1, on the reverse strand, counting down.
CGACGAGGTCGGCCGTTCTCCTACTTAGTCGGTCTTTTACTTTGTCCCGTTCTTGTTTCGTGCCAAAGCCCATAATAACCTTACGGTCCTTGGCCTTACGGACTCTCTCCACCTTCACCCATCCCTCTTTTGCATCGACAGCCTCCCTTATCCTACTAAGGATGGCCTCGCCAGTCTCCGTCTCGTTACTTGACGATACCACCACTGAGTGGAGGGTGTCGCGTCTCTGTTGGGGGGCTTTCGATGCAACTGCACTCGCGTACGTGACCGCCGGTATTAGCTTTATGGCGTCATTGTGACTGTCAATTTGTGTTCCCAGCTCTATCATTTTCGCAGTGTTTTGCGCAATTGCAATGGCGTGTTTTTCAAGAACTGAAATTATACGTTCCTGATTAACAGGAATTTGTGCGAGGGTGTCGGTGGAGGTTGAAGCATCCGCTTTATTGGCTGTTCCTACTTCTGGCTTTTCTCTCCCTTCCTCTGCCCTGCCCGTCCCAGCCTCTGCCTCTTTCACAAGAGCATAAAGACGACACAGAGCCTTCGTAACCTCCTCCTTTATCTCCGTCTTTATGTTCCTAGAGTTTTTGAGGTGAAGCTTCGCCGACGTAAGGCAGGCTCGCGCTTCAGAAGTCCTGTTTTTATAGGTCTCTTTTACCGGTGGTGGTGTTTTAATAAAAGTCTTATTGCTAGTCGTTGGCGTGGACGTCATCTTTGGCTTAGTAGCCTTTTTCTCTACAGTACCTGACTGTGTCTGCGTCGTGTTTAATTTAAAGGTCGCAGCTTCGGAGTTCACTGCCTCCCACTCTCCTATACTACGCCTCACGTTTCTATCTAAACTAGTTTTAGAAGGTGACGCCCCCGCCACCGACTCCTTCTTCAGCGGAGTTCTACTCGTCATTCTTCTGTCCTGGTATGTACTACCTCGTATAAAGGAAGTTATGTCAGACAATTGCGCGAGTTGTCGATGTTGTAAAAGTAATAAAAGTTGCAACTCGCGCTTTGGGCCAGGGGTAGAAGTAAGAAATAAAAGACACTGGTGGTAACTTATAACTAAACAAATGGAAAGCTCAATATAGAGCCAAGTTCAATTCAAATTACTGCACTAAAGAGTACAGGTCTTAAATCTACTTAAAGCTAACAACAGGTAAAATAAAAAGTGGCTAACACCGGCTAGGTGTGGCTAGCGGCTAGCGGCGAGCACCGGCTAGACGTGGCTAGCGGCTAGTGGCGAGCGTTGGCTAGAATGGCTAGTAGCCAGTGGCGAACACCGGCTAGGCGTGGCTAGCGGCTAGTGGCGAGCACCGGCTAGACGTGGCTAGCGGCTAGTGGCGAGCGTTGGCTAGAGTGGCTAGTAGCCAGTGACGAACACCGGCTAGGCGCGGCTAGTGGCTAGCGGCGAGCACTGGGTGGAAATAGCCAACGGCTAGCAGCCAGTATGCTTGTCCTAAAACTACGTACAGCTAGCAATAGAAATATAATAGAACAATACTAAAATACTTGTTACATTCAAAGTTAGTCTCCCAAATTATGAAAGGTTTCAAAAGCCGCGCACAATCGGTTTGGCTACGATTATATGTCAAATTTTACAAACAAGAAACCGTTGTTTTAACAGTACAGGTATTAATAAAAATTTAAACTTGCGGTTCCGGGCCACTGCTTCTGTTGCGCACGTTCCCTCCAAATTGCTCAGCTTCACAAATGACCGAAGTGGCTACCGGCTAGATGTGGCTATCGGCTAGCGGCTAGTATTTCTGCAGGAGCAGTGGCTAACTCGACCGAAGGTCTACCCTCCTTATTTTTATATACGAAAAATATGTTGTTAGGTCGCTTGAGCTGGCGTAAGCGAGCGATGGGCCTTAAGTATACGGCGGCAGAGTCGAATTTCCGGTAAGTCCTGCGTAACGAGGTTGCCCCCTTAACGACTCATCGACCAGTACTCTCATTCAATTTCCGCTAAAAAATCCAGTTTTGGGAAATCTATATTCGTTTTTCCTGGATCGGGTAGAGACCCTCGGGAGCCACTCCGCAGGCACCAATTCAACCCTCTCTCGCTATTTTTCAAGTCGTGAAAGTCGACTTCCTCCTCGTCCTGGGCGCCCCAGGCCCCTGCACCACCACAGATTATTTGTAGTAGTCCCAAAAACACACCCACACCACTTTTGAAAATTTTTGTCTACTCAACTTTTGTGGGAATTTTGCTGGCAAAATCCTTTTCGAGGGTAGCACTAATGTCCACTTATCACTGAGTTGACCCACGGTCACTTTTAAGATATAAAAACACACTATGACCCTGTAAATTACGACATAGGGTCTCGGCCGTAAGGGTATAAATTTCACGGTCCGTGATGTATTTAAAACAGATGTTTGTGATACAAAACAAAAGCGCGTCGCAAAAAGCGTGCTCCCCCTCAGAGGTACACTGACCGTACTGGTTAGGTTAGGTTAGGTTAGGTTAGGTTAGGTTAGGTTAGGTTAGGTTAGGTTAGGTTAGGTTAGGTTAGGTTAGGTTAGGTTAGGTTAGGTTAGGTTAGGTTAGGTTAGGTTAGGTTAGGTTAGGTTAGGTTAGGTTAGGTTAGGTTAGGTTAGGTTAGGTTAGGTTAGGTTAGGTTAGGTTAGGTTAGGTTAGGTTAGGTTAGGTTAGGTTAGGTTAGGTTAGGTTAGGTTAGGTTAGGTTAGGTTAGGTTAGGTTAGGTTAGGTTAGGTTAGGTTAGGTTAGGTTAGGTTAGGTTAGGTTAGGTTAGGTTAGGTTAGGTTAGGTTAGGTTAGGTTAGGTTAGGTTAGGTTAGGTTAGGTTAGGTTAGGTTAGGTTAGGTTAGGTTAGGTTAGGTTAGGTTAGGTTAGGTTAGGTTAGGTTAGGTTAGGTTAGGTTAGGTTAGGTTAGGTAGGTTAGGTTAGGTTAGGTTAGGTTAGGTTAGGTTAGGTTAGGTTAGGTTAGGTTAGGTTAGGTTAGGTTAGGTTAGGTTAGGTTAGGTTAGGTTAGGTTAGGTTAGGTTAGGTTAGGTTAGGTTAGGTTAGGTTAGGTTAGGTTAGGTTAGGTTAGGTTAGTTAGGTTAGGTTAGGTTAGGTTAGGTTAGGTTAGGTTAGGTTAGGTTAGGTTAGGTTAGGTTAGGTTAGGTTAGGTTAGGTTAGGTTAGGTTAGGTTAGGTTAGGTTAGGTTAGGTTAGGTTAGGTTAGGTTAGGTTAGGTTAGGTTAGGTTAGGTTAGGTTAGGTTAGGTTAGGTTAGGTTAGGTTAGGTTAGGTTAGGTTAGGTTAGGTTAGGTTAGGTTAGGTTAGGTTAGGTTAGGTTAGGTTAGGTTAGGTTAGGTTAGGTTAGGTTAGGTTAGGTTAGGTTAGGTTAGGTTAGGTTAGGTTAGGTTAGGTTAGGTTAGGTTAGGTTAGGTTAGGTTAGGTTAGGTTAGGTTAGGTTAGGTTAGGTTAGGTTAGGTTAGGTTAGGTTAGGTTAGGTTAGGTTAGGTTAGGTTAGGTTAGGTTAGGTTAGGTTAGGTTAGGTTAGGTTAGGTTAGGTTAGGTTAGGTTAGGTTAGGTTAGGTTAGGTTAGGTTAGGTTAGGTTAGGTTAGGTTAGGTTAGGTTAGGTTAGGTTAGGTTAGGTTAGGTTAGGTTAGGTTAGGTTAGGTTAGGTTAGGTTAGGTTAGGTTAGGTTAGGTTAGGTTAGGTTAGGTTAGGTTAGGTTAGGTTAGGTTAGGTTAGGTTAGGTTAGGTTAGGTTAGGTTAGGTTAGGTTAGGTTAGGTTAGGTTAGGTTAGGTTAGGTTAGGTTAGGTTAGGTTAGGTTAGGTTAGGTTAGGTTAGGTTAGGTTAGGTTAGGTTAGGTTAGGTTAGGTTAGGTTAGGTTAGGTTAGGTTAGGTTAGGTTAGGTTAGGTTAGGTTAGGTTAGGTTAGGTTAGGTTAGGTTAGGTTAGGTTAGGTTAGGTTAGGTTAGGTTAGGTTAGGTTAGGTTAGGTTAGGTTAGGTTAGGTTAGGTTAGGTTAGGTTAGGTTAGGTTAGGTTAGGTTAGGTTAGGTTAGGTTAGGTTAGGTTAGGTTAGGTTAGGTTAGGTTAGGTTAGGTTAGGTTAGGTTAGGTTAGGTTAGGTTAGGTTAGGTTAGGTTAGGTTAGGTTAGGTTAGGTTAGGTTAGGTTAGGTTAGGTTAGGTTAGGTTAGGTTAGGTTAGGTTAGGTTAGGTTAGGTTAGGTTAGGTTAGGTTAGGTTAGGTTAGGTTAGGTTAGGTTAGGTTAGGTTAGGTTAGGTTAGGTTAGGTTAGGTTAGGTTAGGTTAGGTTAGGTTAGGTTAGGTTAGGTTAGGTTAGGTTAGGTTAGGTTAGGTTAGGTTAGGTTAGGTTAGGTTAGGTTAGGTTAGGTTAGGTTAGGTTAGGTTAGGTTAGGTTAGGTTAGGTTAGGTTAGGTTAGGTTAGGTTAGGTTAGGTTAGGTTAGGTTAGGTTAGGTTAGGTTAGGTTAGGTTAGGTTAGGTTAGGTTAGGTTAGGTTAGGTTAGGTTAGGTTAGGTTAGGTTAGGTTAGGTTAGGTTAGGTTAGGTTAGGTTAGGTTAGGTTAGGTTAGGTTAGGTTAGGTTAGGTTAGGTTAGGTTAGGTTAGGTTAGGTTAGGTTAGGTTAGGTTAGGTTAGGTTAGGTTAGGTTAGGTTAGGTTAGGTTAGGTTAGGTTAGGTTAGGTTAGGTTAGGTTAGGTTAGGTTAGGTTAGGTTAGGTTAGGTTAGGTTAGGTTAGGTTAGGTTAGGTTAGGTTAGGTTAGGTTAGGTTAGGTTAGGTTAGGTTAGGTTAGGTTAGGTTAGGTTAGGTTAGGTTAGGTTAGGTTAGGTTAGGTTAGGTTAGGTTAGGTTAGGTTAGGTTAGGTTAGGTTAGGTTAGGTTAGGTTAGGTTAGGTTAGGTTAGGTTAGGTTAGGTTAGGTTAGGTTAGGTTAGGTTAGGTTAGGTTAGGTTAGGTTAGGTTAGGTTAGGTTAGGTTAGGTTAGGTTAGGTTAGGTTAGGTTAGGTTAGGTTAGGTTAGGTTAGGTTAGGTTAGGTTAGGTTAGGTTAGGTTAGGTTAGGTTAGGTTAGGTTAGGTTAGGTTAGGTTAGGTTAGGTTAGGTTAGGTTAGGTTAGGTTAGGTTAGGTTAGGTTAGGTTAGGTTAGGTTAGGTTAGGTTAGGTTAGGTTAGGTTAGGTTAGGTTAGGTTAGGTTAGGTTAGGTTAGGTTAGGTTAGGTTAGGTTAGGTTAGGTTAGGTTAGGTTAGGTTAGGTTAGGTTAGGTTAGGTTAGGTTAGGTTAGGTTAGGTTAGGTTAGGTTAGGTTAGGTTAGGTTAGGTTAGGTTAGGTTAGGTTAGGTTAGGTTAGGTTAGGTTAGGTTAGGTTAGGTTAGGTTAGGTTAGGTTAGGTTAGGTTAGGTTAGGTTAGGTTAGGTTAGGTTAGGTTAGGTTAGGTTAGGTTAGGTTAGGTTAGGTTAGGTTAGGTTAGGTTAGGTTAGGTTAGGTTAGGTTAGGTTAGGTTAGGTTAGGTTAGGTTAGGTTAGGTTAGGTTAGGTTAGGTTAGGTTAGGTTAGGTTAGGTTAGGTTAGGTTAGGTTAGGTTAGGTTAGGTTAGGTTAGGTTAGGTTAGGTTAGGTTAGGTTAGGTTAGGTTAGGTTAGGTTAGGTTAGGTTAGGTTAGGTTAGGTTAGGTTAGGTTAGGTTAGGTTAGGTTAGGTTAGGTTAGGTTAGGTTAGGTTAGGTTAGGTTAGGTTAGGTTAGGTTAGGTTAGGTTAGGTTAGGTTAGGTTAGGTTAGGTTAGGTTAGGTTAGGTTAGGTTAGGTTAGGTTAGGTTAGGTTAGGTTAGGTTAGGTTAGGTTAGGTTAGGTTAGGTTAGGTTAGGTTAGGTTAGGTTAGGTTAGGTTAGGTTAGGTTAGGTTAGGTTAGGTTAGGTTAGGTTAGGTTAGGTTAGGTTAGGTTAGGTTAGGTTAGGTTAGGTTAGGTTAGGTTAGGTTAGGTTAGGTTAGGTTAGGTTAGGTTAGGTTAGGTTAGGTTAGGTTAGGTTAGGTTAGGTTAGGTTAGGTTAGGTTAGGTTAGGTTAGGTTAGGTTAGGTTAGGTTAGGTTAGGTTAGGTTAGGTTAGGTTAGGTTAGGTTAGGTTAGGTTAGGTTAGGTTAGGTTAGGTTAGGTTAGGTTAGGTTAGGTTAGGTTAGGTTAGGTTAGGTTAGGTTAGGTTAGGTTAGGTTAGGTTAGGTTAGGTTAGGTTAGGTTAGGTTAGGTTAGGTTAGGTTAGGTTAGGTTAGGTTAGGTTAGGTTAGGTTAGGTTAGGTTAGGTTAGGTTAGGTTAGGTTAGGTTAGGTTAGGTTAGGTTAGGTTAGGTTAGGTTAGGTTAGGTTAGGTTAGGTTAGGTTAGGTTAGGTTAGGTTAGGTTAGGTTAGGTTAGGTTAGGTTAGGTTAGGTTAGGTTAGGTTAGGTTAGGTTAGGTTAGGTTAGGTTAGGTTAGGTTAGGTTAGGTTAGGTTAGGTTAGGTTAGGTTAGGTTAGGTTAGGTTAGGTTAGGTTAGGTTAGGTTAGGTTAGGTTAGGTTAGGTTAGGTTAGGTTAGGTTAGGTTAGGTTAGGTTAGGTTAGGTTAGGTTAGGTTAGGTTAGGTTAGGTTAGGTTAGGTTAGGTTAGGTTAGGTTAGGTTAGGTTAGGTTAGGTTAGGTTAGGTTAGGTTAGGTTAGGTTAGGTTAGGTTAGGTTAGGTTAGGTTAGGTTAGGTTAGGTTAGGTTAGGTTAGGTTAGGTTAGGTTAGGTTAGGTTAGGTTAGGTTAGGTTAGGTTAGGTTAGGTTAGGTTAGGTTAGGTTAGGTTAGGTTAGGTTAGGTTAGGTTAGGTTAGGTTAGGTTAGGTTAGGTTAGGTTAGGTTAGGTTAGGTTAGGTTAGGTTAGGTTAGGTTAGGTTAGGTTAGGTTAGGTTAGGTTAGGTTAGGTTAGGTTAGGTTAGGTTAGGTTAGGTTAGGTTAGGTTAGGTTAGGTTAGGTTAGGTTAGGTTAGGTTAGGTTAGGTTAGGTTAGGTTAGGTTAGGTTAGGTTAGGTTAGGTTAGGTTAGGTTAGGTTAGGTTAGGTTAGGTTAGGTTAGGTTAGGTTAGGTTAGGTTAGGTTAGGTTAGGTTAGGTTAGGTTAGGTTAGGTTAGGTTAGGTTAGGTTAGGTTAGGTTAGGTTAGGTTAGGTTAGGTTAGGTTAGGTTAGGTTAGGTTAGGTTAGGTTAGGTTAGGTTAGGTTAGGTTAGGTTAGGTTAGGTTAGGTTAGGTTAGGTTAGGTTAGGTTAGGTTAGGTTAGGTTAGGTTAGGTTAGGTTAGGTTAGGTTAGGTTAGGTTAGGTTAGGTTAGGTTAGGTTAGGTTAGGTTAGGTTAGGTTAGGTTAGGTTAGGTTAGGTTAGGTTAGGTTAGGTTAGGTTAGGTTAGGTTAGGTTAGGTTAGGTTAGGTTAGGTTAGGTTAGGTTAGGTTAGGTTAGGTTAGGTTAGGTTAGGTTAGGTTAGGTTAGGTTAGGTTAGGTTAGGTTAGGTTAGGTTAGGTTAGGTTAGGTTAGGTTAGGTTAGGTTAGGTTAGGTTAGGTTAGGTTAGGTTAGGTTAGGTTAGGTTAGGTTAGGTTAGGTTAGGTTAGGTTAGGTTAGGTTAGGTTAGGTTAGGTTAGGTTAGGTTAGGTTAGGTTAGGTTAGGTTAGGTTAGGTTAGGTTAGGTTAGGTTAGGTTAGGTTAGGTTAGGTTAGGTTAGGTTAGGTTAGGTTAGGTTAGGTTAGGTTAGGTTAGGTTAGGTTAGGTTAGGTTAGGTTAGGTTAGGTTAGGTTAGGTTAGGTTAGGTTAGGTTAGGTTAGGTTAGGTTAGGTTAGGTTAGGTTAGGTTAGGTTAGGTTAGGTTAGGTTAGGTTAGGTTAGGTTAGGTTAGGTTAGGTTAGGTTAGGTTAGGTTAGGTTAGGTTAGGTTAGGTTAGGTTAGGTTAGGTTAGGTTAGGTTAGGTTAGGTTAGGTTAGGTTAGGTTAGGTTAGGTTAGGTTAGGTTAGGTTAGGTTAGGTTAGGTTAGGTTAGGTTAGGTTAGGTTAGGTTAGGTTAGGTTAGGTTAGGTTAGGTTAGGTTAGGTTAGGTTAGGTTAGGTTAGGTTAGGTTAGGTTAGGTTAGGTTAGGTTAGGTTAGGTTAGGTTAGGTTAGGTTAGGTTAGGTTAGGTTAGGTTAGGTTAGGTTAGGTTAGGTTAGGTTAGGTTAGGTTAGGTTAGGTTAGGTTAGGTTAGGTTAGGTTAGGTTAGGTTAGGTTAGGTTAGGTTAGGTTAGGTTAGGTTAGGTTAGGTTAGGTTAGGTTAGGTTAGGTTAGGTTAGGTTAGGTTAGGTTAGGTTAGGTTAGGTTAGGTTAGGTTAGGTTAGGTTAGGTTAGGTTAGGTTAGGTTAGGTTAGGTTAGGTTAGGTTAGGTTAGGTTAGGTTAGGTTAGGTTAGGTTAGGTTAGGTTAGGTTAGGTTAGGTTAGGTTAGGTTAGGTTAGGTTAGGTTAGGTTAGGTTAGGTTAGGTTAGGTTAGGTTAGGTTAGGTTAGGTTAGGTTAGGTTAGGTTAGGTTAGGTTAGGTTAGGTTAGGTTAGGTTAGGTTAGGTTAGGTTAGGTTAGGTTAGGTTAGGTTAGGTTAGGTTAGGTTAGGTTAGGTTAGGTTAGGTTAGGTTAGGTTAGGTTAGGTTAGGTTAGGTTAGGTTAGGTTAGGTTAGGTTAGGTTAGGTTAGGTTAGGTTAGGTTAGGTTAGGTTAGGTTAGGTTAGGTTAGGTTAGGTTAGGTTAGGTTAGGTTAGGTTAGGTTAGGTTAGGTTAGGTTAGGTTAGGTTAGGTTAGGTTAGGTTAGGTTAGGTTAGGTTAGGTTAGGTTAGGTTAGGTTAGGTTAGGTTAGGTTAGGTTAGGTTAGGTTAGGTTAGGTTAGGTTAGGTTAGGTTAGGTTAGGTTAGGTTAGGTTAGGTTAGGTTAGGTTAGGTTAGGTTAGGTTAGGTTAGGTTAGGTTAGGTTAGGTTAGGTTAGGTTAGGTTAGGTTAGGTTAGGTTAGGTTAGGTTAGGTTAGGTTAGGTTAGGTTAGGTTAGGTTAGGTTAGGTTAGGTTAGGTTAGGTTAGGTTAGGTTAGGTTAGGTTAGGTTAGGTTAGGTTAGGTTAGGTTAGGTTAGGTTAGGTTAGGTTAGGTTAGGTTAGGTTAGGTTAGGTTAGGTTAGGTTAGGTTAGGTTAGGTTAGGTTAGGTTAGGTTAGGTTAGGTTAGGTTAGGTTAGGTTAGGTTAGGTTAGGTTAGGTTAGGTTAGGTTAGGTTAGGTTAGGTTAGGTTAGGTTAGGTTAGGTTAGGTTAGGTTAGGTTAGGTTAGGTTAGGTTAGGTTAGGTTAGGTTAGGTTAGGTTAGGTTAGGTTAGGTTAGGTTAGGTTAGGTTAGGTTAGGTTAGGTTAGGTTAGGTTAGGTTAGGTTAGGTTAGGTTAGGTTAGGTTAGGTTAGGTTAGGTTAGGTTAGGTTAGGTTAGGTTAGGTTAGGTTAGGTTAGGTTAGGTTAGGTTAGGTTAGGTTAGGTTAGGTTAGGTTAGGTTAGGTTAGGTTAGGTTAGGTTAGGTTAGGTTAGGTTAGGTTAGGTTAGGTTAGGTTAGGTTAGGTTAGGTTAGGTTAGGTTAGGTTAGGTTAGGTTAGGTTAGGTTAGGTTAGGTTAGGTTAGGTTAGGTTAGGTTAGGTTAGGTTAGGTTAGGTTAGGTTAGGTTAGGTTAGGTTAGGTTAGGTTAGGTTAGGTTAGGTTAGGTTAGGTTAGGTTAGGTTAGGTTAGGTTAGGTTAGGTTAGGTTAGGTTAGGTTAGGTTAGGTTAGGTTAGGTTAGGTTAGGTTAGGTTAGGTTAGGTTAGGTTAGGTTAGGTTAGGTTAGGTTAGGTTAGGTTAGGTTAGGTTAGGTTAGGTTAGGTTAGGTTAGGTTAGGTTAGGTTAGGTTAGGTTAGGTTAGGTTAGGTTAGGTTAGGTTAGGTTAGGTTAGGTTAGGTTAGGTTAGGTTAGGTTAGGTTAGGTTAGGTTAGGTTAGGTTAGGTTAGGTTAGGTTAGGTTAGGTTAGGTTAGGTTAGGTTAGGTTAGGTTAGGTTAGGTTAGGTTAGGTTAGGTTAGGTTAGGTTAGGTTAGGTTAGGTTAGGTTAGGTTAGGTTAGGTTAGGTTAGGTTAGGTTAGGTTAGGTTAGGTTAGGTTAGGTTAGGTTAGGTTAGGTTAGGTTAGGTTAGGTTAGGTTAGGTTAGGTTAGGTTAGGTTAGGTTAGGTTAGGTTAGGTTAGGTTAGGTTAGGTTAGGTTAGGTTAGGTTAGGTTAGGTTAGGTTAGGTTAGGTTAGGTTAGGTTAGGTTAGGTTAGGTTAGGTTAGGTTAGGTTAGGTTAGGTTAGGTTAGGTTAGGTTAGGTTAGGTTAGGTTAGGTTAGGTTAGGTTAGGTTAGGTTAGGTTAGGTTAGGTTAGGTTAGGTTAGGTTAGGTTAGGTTAGGTTAGGTTAGGTTAGGTTAGGTTAGGTTAGGTTAGGTTAGGTTAGGTTAGGTTAGGTTAGGTTAGGTTAGGTTAGGTTAGGTTAGGTTAGGTTAGGTTAGGTTAGGTTAGGTTAGGTTAGGTTAGGTTAGGTTAGGTTAGGTTAGGTTAGGTTAGGTTAGGTTAGGTTAGGTTAGGTTAGGTTAGGTTAGGTTAGGTTAGGTTAGGTTAGGTTAGGTTAGGTTAGGTTAGGTTAGGTTAGGTTAGGTTAGGTTAGGTTAGGTTAGGTTAGGTTAGGTTAGGTTAGGTTAGGTTAGGTTAGGTTAGGTTAGGTTAGGTTAGGTTAGGTTAGGTTAGGTTAGGTTAGGTTAGGTTAGGTTAGGTTAGGTTAGGTTAGGTTAGGTTAGGTTAGGTTAGGTTAGGTTAGGTTAGGTTAGGTTAGGTTAGGTTAGGTTAGGTTAGGTTAGGTTAGGTTAGGTTAGGTTAGGTTAGGTTAGGTTAGGTTAGGTTAGGTTAGGTTAGGTTAGGTTAGGTTAGGTTAGGTTAGGTTAGGTTAGG
>NC_133496.1:9398625-9406125 GCF_025370935.1 Choristoneura fumiferana | reverse complement strand
TTCTCTTTTTACTTTTTGCCTTTTTTGCCTTTGAATTCTTAACTCAACTCATAATTTTTTGGTTGTTTTAAGTTGCAACCCATCTTTTATGATTTACATCATATGTGGGTGGGGTAGGGAGCCAACCCGGGAGCAATCAGGGCAACTTCTTAAAACTATCTAAGACTATACTTAAAACTAACCTAAACGATATAAATATAAATTCCGTAATTACATTTCAACATACCATCACAGAAAAACTAATATTACCTATCTATTAAAACGTGTTCCTGGCAAAAAGGTATCTAGCCAGGCACTGTGATCATACAGGTCTTACAAAATATGCATATATACAAATATTCTAGACATGTGACTACCGCGAGGGCTAAACTACTTCATCTATCACATGAAAAATACACACTAACATTTAATGTCATGAGTAGTATTGTGGAAACTTAGTTCAGTCGATAGACACACATCAAACAAGATTATATTCTATATTCTAACCTATTCCAATGCCAATTATAGATCTGTAGGACGCGAAGAGTTTACATCTGAATATTCACACGAGTAATCAAAACTTCCTGAAGATAAAAATCCTCAGCCACTCATGTAAATACTACAGGCGATTTAAAAGCATAGCATCACTAATATTAGTCTAAATAAAGGATTTACCTAAGAACAATCAAACAGAATGATTACTAAAATACATGTATCTAATACACAGCACTTACAGGTTTCCAAAAATATCATAGAGAAAAGAAAATTTCACCAATGTCAAAGTTGAATAATATAAGCAATTGTTTGTAATTGTTTGTCCAGCAAACTCCAGTCAATAAGTTACGTAGATTTATATACTAGGCATTACTCCAAGGTCACAACAATTCGAAAATCCTCTTATAAAATTACCCTCATAAATGTTCAACAATTTCTCAACTACACTAACTCACTGAAGTAACAACCCAATTGCTCATTAGCAATTAGGTAACAGACCTCACAAGTTAGAAACTGCACATTAATAGAACCTTACATCTAGCATCATATAGTTCAGAATATAATAAGATTCACAATTTAAAAAGTCGTCAATCAGACCAAAAACAACATCAATATACAAACCTATCACTAAATCCTTATAAGTCCACTCAATCCAATCGTCTCGACCGCAGTCAATCACCGATGCCCAACCAGATTAAAGCCCCATATAAGCCCAATCAAACTAATCAAACTAATCGTCTCGATTGCAGACTACAAACCCAAAAATAAAAAGTAAAATGAAAATAAAATAAAGATAAACGCAAGAAATAGAATGTGTATGTCCATGTAGTGTGTAGTGTGTATCTATATGTTAGTATAGTGTTGAATGTTTAATGTATAGTGTTTTAGTGTCTTGTGTTTCTCACTATACAGTATGCAAAGTATTCAAAGCATTTAACTGTGCCCCTTCAACCCGGATGGAACAGAACCGAGTCCCTCACTCCACTATCTTGGACCCATTTTGCCTTCCAACTATTTTCAAGATACCAATAGCAAAGGGCAGGAAGACGCCTCTCGCACGGTCGTCTCCGAGCAGTACCCCCAGGTTCTCCCTGCTAATCTCCATACCCGTACTGTGTTTGCAATCGAGCCTAGCGCTAGCGAACCTTGGGCACTCAGTAAGCACATGCGTGACTGTCTCCTCCGATTCGTCGTCGCAAACACAGTACGGGGACGGGGCCAGCTTAAACCTATGGAGGTACTGCCGGAGTCCTCCGTGGCCCGTAAGCAGCTGCGCCAAAATATTATTAGGCTCCAATTTTCCCAGCACTCTCCGGGCCGCCCGCACATCCACAAAAAACAGCCTAGTGCCCGCACCCGTGGTAGCCAGCTCGTACCGCTTTTGCCACTCGTCCAGGGTCTTGGCCCTACACATGCGTTTTGCGTATGAGAGCGGGAAACGGTCGTAAGCCGGCGCCCTCTTGTCGCGCAATGCGGCATTTTTGGCTAATTCGTCCGCCCTTTCATTGCCTATAATGCCCGCATGCGCCTTGATCCACAAGAGGGTCACCGACTTCCCCGCACTCTCGGCCGTACGCAGCTTAGCCTGTATATTGCCTGCTATCGGGTTTTGGGTGGTGGGGCAGCAGATGGACTGCACTGAGGATCTGGAGTCACTCAGGACCTTCGCCCTGGACCCCATCCCCAGCGCCATGTCCACCGCCCTGTCGATAGCCACCATCTCGGCTTGGAATACCGTGCAGTGGGGCTCCAGTCTGAAGCCCGCACTTCGGATTTCCCTTCCATCCTTCCAGATGGTGACTGCTCCGCCCACCTTACCCTCAATCTTGCTGCCATCCGTATAGCAGGCCAGGCACTCCCTCTCCGCTTGTAGGGCCTCCTCCTGCGTGTTGATCAGGGCGTAGCAGATACGCTCTCTGTCAGCCGGGTGCGGTAGCTCAGCCGGGGCTCTTCGCGGCTGCAGCTCCCTGCCAGGCAGCTCCTCCATGGGTCTTCCCCTCTTGATCTCATAGAGCCGAAAGTTTTCCTTTGCCCTCAGGTCCAGGGGCAGAATTTGGGCCAGCAGGACGGCCGAGGTGTAGGACACCGTCCTGTGTGTCTTAGCAATCTTGACCGCAAACATTCTCGTCAGTTTGTCCAGACGCTTCCTGACGTGCACCCTGTCCAAGACCACCCCCCAAGCCCCCACACCGTACAGCACCGTGGGCTCCACCACAGTGTGATAGATAGACCTCACAATGTCTGGGTTCAGGCCCCATTGCGCCCTGGCCATACTGGCAACCGTCTTATATAGAGCGATCGCCTTGCCAGTAACGCTATCCAGGTGCTGCCCGAAACCCAGATTTTTGTCAATAGTGAGGCCCAGGAGGCGGACGCTGTCAGCCAACTCTATCCTCGTCGAGTCCAGGCTGAAAGAAGGCTGGTCAAACTTGAGCCTACGAGTGACGACCATAGCCTGGGTCTTATGGGCAGCGAACTTCATCTTGTATCTGCCCCCCCACCCGGCGATCGCCACAAGCGCCTCGTCAACCATCCTCTCCAGCTCCCGGGTAGACGTGGCAGCAGCCAGCACCACTATATCATCCGCAAAAGCCTGGACCTCTGCTCCCAGAGAGTCCACCTCCTGCAGGAGAGGGTCCAACTGGACATTCCAGAGAAGGGGACCCCCCACGGAACCCTGGACACATCCACGCGCCGTGGACACAGTTCTGCCCTCGCCCATGTAGCTCAGGGTAACCGTCCGATCCTCCAGGTAACTGCAGACAATTCTGAAGGCATCCCTCTCGCCCGTCCTCACCGACAACTCCCTGATCATAGCAGGCCACCAAGCCCCATCAAAGGCCCCCTGAATGTCCAGCGAGACGACGGCGACAATCTTCTTTCGCTGAACCCCCTCCCTGATGTAGGTCATCACGTCGTACAACGCGTCTTCCGTGCTCTTTTGAGGCGTGAATCCGTATTGTCGTTGGCTAAGTTTCCTCCCGCTGCCCATATCCCATGACAGACGATTGAAAATCAACTTCTCCAGAATTTTGCCTGGGACAGGCAGAAGACCGATAGGACGATAGGTCTTGGGAGAAGTGTAGTCCTCTTTACCGGGCTTCGGGACAACACGGATCAACGCCTCCTTCCACACCTTTGGGAAATAGCCCAGCCTCAGACAGCAGTTGTAAATGGCCAACATCACGGGGGAGGCCTCGAAAGATCGCGCGCAGATGTCAGCCGTCAAGCCGTCGGTACCTGGGGCCTTCTTGGGTTTCATGGTGTCCAGCACCGCCTCAACCTCCTCCATCGTGAAGGGCCTCACCGGGACATTCGCGTCGCGAACAGAGCGCACAATTCGACCGGCCTCTTCCCTGCACTCCGCCTGCTCCAAGGTGTCCTCCTCCGGAAGGTCCCCAGGGAAGAAGGTGCCGAGCAACAGGTCCGCCGATCCCCCCGCATCCAGCAGAGCTCCATCCACAGGACTCCGCAGCAGGCATTCCCTGTTCGATTTGGGTTTGAGGGAGCTCTTGATAACCCTGTAGGAGGTACGCCAGATGTCCTCCTTCTTCTGCCCGCTGCAGAACTGCCTCCAGCTGGACGTGATGGCTCGCTCAATGGCCAGCTTATATTCATTGCGGGCTTCCTGGTACTCCCGGCACACTATCTCCTTCCTCCTGGGGTTTGCTCCTGCGATCCTCCTTCGGAGCCTCTTCGTACGAGCTTTCAGCTCCTCGAGCTCGCTGGACCACCAAGGTGCCGGTTTTGCCCCGCCCCGCCGCTTCACCCTCGGGATTGATGCGTCGCAGGCCTGTCGGACCGCACCAGTGAAGGTGGTCACTATCTCCTCCAAGCGACCCACCTCCCCCACATCCTCCAGAGCTTCTGCAGTCAGTCCCGACTCAGCTAAGCGGAGCGTGAGCGTCTCAGCAAAGAGTCTCCAGTCTGCCTTGTCCGTCCTATAAATCCTGGTGGAGTCACCTTTCCCGTCATCCATGGCCGCCTCCGTCTCCACCGTATATGCTAATCTTCGGTGGTCGGACAGACCCGCATCCTCTGTGACCACTCGCCAGTCCGCCACGCGAGTCAACATTGTGACGGAGCATGCCGTGATGTCCACAATGCTGGAGAAGACTCTGCCCCCCCGGTGAGTGTAGAATGTAGGCACCGACCCACGGTTCACTATCTCCAGCCCCGCCCCGGACAGAAAATCCACCAGGTCCGCTCCTCTACGGTCCTCGGTCCCACACCCCCACCAGTGGCTGGCCGCGTTTACGTCCCCCGCCATCACTAAGTTGGGCGTTGCTACACCATCCAAGGTCCTGCCGAGATCTGCAAGGTGCCCGTCCATGGGTCGGTCGCCCTCCATGTACACTCCCACAAATGTCACCGTACCAGTCCCGAGCCCCACCGTTGCGTGGACGATGTTTTTAGTGAGTAGGTTATCGTTGAAGGTAACCCTGAGGGAACTATCCAAAATGACAATGGCTGATTTCACCGGCCCATCCCCACTAGATTGCTGTATCACCTGATGGGCCGCAGTGAGGACCCCCCTAGAGCCCACGTATGGTTCCTGGAGGATCAGCACCGCCACCCCCCCAGCCTCAGCATCCCTGAGAATCTCTTTCGTGGCCGCATACCCGCGCCCCAGATTGGCCTGGAGGACACGGACACTGCGCCGCCTCTGGGTCCCCGGGGTGCCCTCAGCAGTACCTGGTCTGAGACCTCGCTATCCTGTCCCACTTTAACCACTCAGGGCACTCTCTGGAGAAGGCCGGGTGACACAATTCGGGTCCCATTCTTCCCGCCCTTACGCAGTTGGTGCATCTAGCTACCGTCCGGACCTCACACTTTAGGGTGTCATGCTCCCCCGCACATTTACCACATGTACGAGTTCCAGAGCACCCCTTTGCAAAATGGCCAAAGCCCAGACATCTGTAGCACTGAATCACCGGCGAATGGTCCTGGGCCAACAGCCTTTGGTAACCCAAACGGATCCTTTGGTCCTTGAGGCGGTTCCAGGTGACCGCGTCGACCTCCAGGATCACGTTTGTGACTTCTGGCACCCTACCCTTTGTCCTTCTTAGAACTCTTAGTTCCGGCTGGGTGCCGTCCTTTATTCCCAGGATCGCTCCATTTTGCTTTATCAGTGCCACAGGTATCTGAGCGTCCGTTAAATCACCGGCCATTCCCAACAAGCGTAGCAGGGGTTTTTTCATGGCTAGGGCGCCCACACTCAGGCTACTACACCTGAGCTTGATCGCCTCTGCCATGGTTTCCCTGTCCTCTTCGGAAGCCAGACCGATAACTGCCCTCTGATTTCTGAGGCCCCTCACGTAATTTACCCCTACCCCAAGGTCCGAAGCGTCCACGCTACCCTTAAGTTCCGAAATTATAGACGCGCTGGTGTGGCGCGGGTCTCTCGATTCCAGGATAAGCGGGAAGCTCGGTCCCGGCGGTGGAATTTCCTCTCCATCAGCCCGTCTTCTGCCCCTTTTTCTCGCGGCAGACCTGGACTCGACCCTGATCCACTCCGATCTCTCCTCTCCATCACCTCTCGAACCCCCCAGAGCATCCTCCCCCATCTCCTCTCTGAGCGTGGTCGCTCCCAGATCCCGGCCCCCCGCGAGAACCGCCGCAGACGAGATCTCCTCCCTTAGGTCGGCTATTCCATTCACTGTAACCGCATGAACTCTGTTGACGCTCCCAGTGATGTTAATTTCAGCTTCCTTAATAGTGCTAATGACAGCCGTTACTGACCCTGGAGCAGCCGCCATGCCGGCGATGGAGGCTTTTATCTCCTGCACGTTGCCGGCCGTCTCCCCTATGCGATCCTCGAGTCGGTCCCTGCCCTCCAGCATACGTTTCCCCGTTCCCGCCACCGCTCTGAGGTCCACTCTCATGGCCTCGCTTTCGGTCGACATTTGACGCATGTCCGCTCGTAGCCTTGAAATTTCGAGGGTAAGTTCCGTGGAGTTTAGCCTCTCTCCCGCCCCTGCAGCCTCCCTCTTCAGCAGGCCATCCAGCGTGCCGGAGATCCTCCCGAGCAACTCTGCGTTCCCAGCCCCCCCACATCTCCCCCCGCCCCGAGCCCCAGCCGTCGTCACGGCGTCCCGGAGCTTTCCCAGGGCATTTTCCATCTCAGCAATCGCTCCGGTCTGCACAGCCAGCCCATCTGTGACCGCCCCGAGTCCACGAGCTGCTTCCCCTCTGGCCTCCCTCTCCGCCGCGACCATAGCCATTATTCTGTCCGCATGGCCGCGCTCCACGGTCGCCATGCGCTTTGCGAAGGCAGCTTTCTCTCGTTGCAGCTCCGTCATATGGCGGGTCCGCGAGTCCGCTAGCCGGAGCACCATCTGGTACATGGCATGCAGACCATCCACCACCGTCTCTCTCACGGACTTCCGCAGGTTCCCGGCCCCCTCGATCGCAGCCTTATGAGTTCTGGAGGATCTCATTTGCCCTCAGCGGAAGGTCACTGAGCAGCCCGCCCCCCGCAACCACCGATGAACAGGTGGAAACGTCGGCGAAGCACCCCGTCGGATCGTCCGCCCCCTCCCGGTCCCCCGGCTCGGATGCCGACAACGTGCCATTTTGGATCTCCACCGCTCTTGCCATTCGGATCTGCGTCCTTATCCTGAGGAGAGCCGACTCCGAGCGGGAGGCGGACACAGGCTCACGCCCAGCCCGCTCCTGAAGGTCCCTGGATGGGGTCGACGCCGCATTTGGTGTGCCGGCTCCGCCCTCTTCAACAGACTCCTCAAGAGGAGCCGTGAGAGGCTGGCCAGCAAGCTCCTCTTCTGGGTAGGTCCACCCCTCCCCCCCCTCACAAGGAGGCACCCGGGGCTGAGCGGGGAGGTCCGGCTGCTCAACCTCATCATCAGGTATCGTGATAACCTCTGCCTCAATCGGCAGAGGCTCCACCCCACCCTGCAGCCGCACCGAGTCCTCCCGGACAGGGACCAAACCCGAGGACCTCGATCCACCAGGGTCACTTCCGCACTTGGTCTGGCGGTGCCCGCGGTCCCGCCCCTCAGCAGACAC
>NC_133496.1:9342069-9389569 GCF_025370935.1 Choristoneura fumiferana | reverse complement strand
TAGGTTAGGTTAGGTTAGGTTAGGTTAGGTTAGGTTAGGTTAGGTTAGGTTAGGTTAGGTTAGGTTAGGTTAGGTTAGGTTAGGTTAGGTTAGGTTAGGTTAGGTTAGGTTAGGTTAGGTTAGGTTAGGTTAGGTTAGGTTAGGTTAGGTTAGGTTAGGTTAGGTTAGGTTAGGTTAGGTTAGGTTAGGTTAGGTTAGGTTAGGTTAGGTTAGTTAGGTTAGGTTAGGTTAGGTTAGGTTAGGTTAGGTTAGGTTAGGTTAGGTTAGGTTAGGTTAGGTTAGGTTAGGTTAGGTTAGGTTAGGTTAGGTTAGGTTAGGTTAGGTTAGGTTAGGTTAGGTTAGGTTAGGTTAGGTTAGGTTAGGTTAGGTTAGGTTAGGTTAGGTTAGGTTAGGTTAGGTTAGGTTAGGTTAGGTTAGGTTAGGTTAGGTTAGGTTAGGTTAGGTTAGGTTAGGTTAGGTTAGGTTAGGTTAGGTTAGGTTAGGTTAGGTTAGGTTAGGTTAGGTTAGGTTAGGTTAGGTTAGGTTAGGTTAGGTTAGGTTAGGTTAGGTTAGGTTAGGTTAGGTTAGGTTAGGTTAGGTTAGGTTAGGTTAGGTTAGGTTAGGTTAGGTTAGGTTAGGTTAGGTTAGGTTAGGTTAGGTTAGGTTAGGTTAGGTTAGGTTAGGTTAGGTTAGGTTAGGTTAGGTTAGGTTAGGTTAGGTTAGGTTAGGTTAGGTTAGGTTAGGTTAGGTTAGGTTAGGTTAGGTTAGGTTAGGTTAGGTTAGGTTAGGTTAGGTTAGGTTAGGTTAGGTTAGGTTAGGTTAGGTTAGGTTAGGTTAGGTTAGGTTAGGTTAGGTTAGGTTAGGTTAGGTTAGGTTAGGTTAGGTTAGGTTAGGTTAGGTTAGGTTAGGTTAGGTTAGGTTAGGTTAGGTTAGGTTAGGTTAGGTTAGGTTAGGTTAGGTTAGGTTAGGTTAGGTTAGGTTAGGTTAGGTTAGGTTAGGTTAGGTTAGGTTAGGTTAGGTTAGGTTAGGTTAGGTTAGGTTAGGTTAGGTTAGGTTAGGTTAGGTTAGGTTAGGTTAGGTTAGGTTAGGTTAGGTTAGGTTAGGTTAGGTTAGGTTAGGTTAGGTTAGGTTAGGTTAGGTTAGTTAGGTTAGGTTAGGTTAGGTTAGGTTAGGTTAGGTTAGGTTAGGTTAGGTTAGGTTAGGTTAGGTTAGGTTAGTTAGGTTAGGTTAGGTTAGGTTAGGTTAGGTTAGGTTAGGTTAGGTTAGGTTAGGTTAGGTTAGGTTAGGTTAGGTTAGGTTAGGTTAGGTTAGGTTAGTAGTTAGGTTAGGTTAGGTTAGGTTAGGTTAGGTTAGGTTAGGTTAGGTTAGGTTAGGTTAGGTTAGGTTAGGTTAGGTTAGGTTAGGTTAGGTTAGGTTAGGTTAGGTTAGGTTAGGTTAGGTTAGGTTAGGTTAGGTTAGGTTAGGTTAGGTTAGGTTAGGTTAGGTTAGGTTAGGTTAGGTTAGGTTAGGTTAGGTTAGGTTAGGTTAGGTTAGGTTAGGTTAGGTTAGGTTAGGTTAGGTTAGGTTAGGTTAGGTTAGGTTAGGTTAGGTTAGGTTAGGTTAGGTTAGGTTAGGTTAGGTTAGGTTAGGTTAGGTTAGGTTAGGTTAGGTTAGGTTAGGTTAGGTTAGGTTAGGTTAGGTTAGGTTAGGTTAGGTTAGGTTAGGTTAGGTTAGGTTAGGTTAGGTTAGTTAGGTTAGGTTAGGTTAGGTTAGGTTAGGTTAGGTTAGGTTAGGTTAGGTTAGGTTAGGTTAGGTTAGGTTAGGTTAGGTTAGGTTAGGTTAGGTTAGGTTAGGTTAGGTTAGGTTAGGTTAGGTTAGGTTAGGTTAGGTTAGGTTAGGTTAGGTTAGGTTAGGTTAGGTTAGGTTAGGTTAGGTTAGGTTAGGTTAGGTTAGGTTAGGTTAGGTTAGGTTAGGTTAGGTTAGGTTAGGTTAGGTTAGGTTAGGTTAGGTTAGGTTAGGTTAGGTTAGGTTAGGTTAGGTTAGGTTAGGTTAGGTTAGGTTAGGTTAGGTTAGGTTAGGTTAGGTTAGGTTAGGTTAGGTTAGGTTAGGTTAGGTTAGGTTAGGTTAGGTTAGGTTAGGTTAGGTTAGGTTAGTTAGGTTAGGTTAGGTTAGGTTAGGTTAGGTTAGGTTAGGTTAGGTTAGGTTAGGTTAGGTTAGGTTAGGTTAGGTTAGGTTAGGTTAGGTTAGGTTAGGTTAGGTTAGGTTAGGTTAGGTTAGGTTAGGTTAGGTTAGGTTAGTTAGGTTAGGTTAGGTTAGGTTAGGTTAGGTTAGGTTAGGTTAGGTTAGGTTAGGTTAGTTAGGTTAGGTTAGGTTAGGTTAGGTTAGGTTAGGTTAGGTTAGGTTAGGTTAGGTTAGGTTAGGTTAGGTTAGGTTAGGTTAGGTTAGGTTAGGTTAGGTTAGGTTAGGTTAGGTTAGGTTAGGTTAGGTTAGGTTAGGTTAGGTTAGGTTAGGTTAGGTTAGGTTAGGTTAGGTTAGGTTAGGTTAGGTTAGGTTAGGTTAGGTTAGGTTAGGTTAGGTTAGGTTAGGTTAGGTTAGGTTAGGTTAGGTGGTGGTTTAGGTTAGGTTAGGTTAGGTTAGGTTAGGTTAGGTTAGGTTAGGTTAGGTTAGGTTAGGTTAGGTTAGGTTAGGTTAGGTTAGGTTAGGTTAGGTTAGGTTAGGTTTAGGTTAGGTTAGGTTAGGTTAGGTTAGGTTAGGCCAGGACCATATCGGGAGTCCGGCCCGTCTTAGAAAGATGGGTCGAAAGGACATGGGGTGTTGTCTCCTTCCATCTAGCGCAGGTACTGTCGGGGCATGGCTGCTTCGGCAAGTACCTGTGCAAGATCGCAAGGAGGGAGACAACACCAATGTGCCACCACTGCGGCGGGGCGGAGGACACCGCGCAGCACACGCTGCAGATGTGTCCCGCCTTTGACGGGCAACGAGCCAGCCTCAAGGCAGCGATAGGGAATGACCTCTCGCTACCGGCCGTCGTTAAAGCCATGACCGACAGCGAGAGGTCGTGGATCGCCATGGCCTCCTTCTGCGAGGAGGTGATGGCGATAAAAGAGGGAGCGGAGCGTGAGCGGGAAGAGGACCCGTCCTCTCAGCCCATGCGCCGCAGGCGAGTTGGGCGACGGCGGTTAGGCTA
This sequence comes from Choristoneura fumiferana, assembly GCF_025370935.1. NCBI lineage: Eukaryota > Metazoa > Arthropoda > Insecta > Lepidoptera > Tortricidae > Choristoneura > Choristoneura fumiferana. The sequence continues at coordinate 9,386,424 of NC_133496.1, read as the reverse complement.
TAACCGCCGCCAATTTCCGCCCTAATAGGGACTGCGGGTGACGGGCACGGGGATGCCCGTCCCCTGCCGTTATGGTCCCCGAGCTGGTAGGCGCGCCATGTGTTCCGGCGCGCCTACAGCGATGGAGTAAGGAGGATTGTCCTCCGTGTCGGGTCCAAGAATGGACAACTGTCGCGCTTCCGGGCCATGGATGCTAACAGTTCCCACAGCCCGGATGCAACAAGGCAGTAAAGAGGAACACCCTGGGGTTTTTAGTGGGTACACCGTCCCCTTGTGGGGCGGGACTCCCACATACCCACCGGTCTCCCCGGGCCGGTGAAGTCCGTAACGGATTTTCCCCAGGTAAAAAAAAAAAAAAAAAAAGGTTAGGTTCCCCCCCGAGTGTCGCTACCTTGTCGTGGTGGGGGGGCTTGAGCCCTTGATCTTCGGGCTTGCATAGCTCGAAGGGAAAGGGTGACCAAGAGCGGCACAGCCTCGGCGGAGCCCATTTTGGGCCAGGCGGGGCAGGCGCGCCCTAGTGAAAGGGTGCGCCACTTTCCTGCTCCCTGTCTCTCCTGTAGCAGGGGACAAAGGGGATGCAGAGGCGGTGGGTCCGCTCCCGGTACCTCTCTGATTAGCAGAGTAGACTGGGACGCGGACGTGACTTGGAGGAGCGCCGTCCGCAAGGGCGGCCCTACTGCAGGGCTCTTCTTAGAGCTGCTGTGGAAACTCGCAACCCGGCCCATAGGTGCCGGGAGTGAGGGTCGTCACCTGCAAAGGGAGGACCACGAGGAAGGAAAACCTCTATAAAAACCGGGGATAACCGCTCCTTACTGCGGTTCTGGATACGGGTTGCAGCGTATCCAGTACCAGGCCGGAGACAAGTAGGTCCTGTGGATCGAACGGGTCCGGCCTGGATCAGCGGCTTGCCGGAAGTACCACGCCAGTGGTGAACGGGTTGGCGTAACTGCAACAAAGGGGAACTCATCCCTTAAATCAGAGGAGAGCGGCTCCCTCTTTAAAAGGGGCAGGGGCCTTACCCCTTAATGTAAGGAAATGGGTGACAATAAAGAGTTATTACCCCAGGAGGGTACCCTTCGGGGAGAATCCCTCACCGCTAACATCCCGCGGTCAGCCCCATCGTATTCTGGGGGGGGCAAATGTCACTTCGTGGGCCCTCAAAGCCCACGTTTAGATTTAAGTTCTCCGGCGATACAAATCGCCGAACGTAGAAGTGTTCCATTGCGCGACTGCCACGTGCACCTCATAAGGCAGAAATCGCCAAACACCTCAAACCAAGAGCCCGAACTGAGGGCAAACACAAGCTCGGATGTCAGCTTTGCTTCCCAGGGGACCGGAGGTCGTGAGTCCTCTGGTAAAAGCAAACTTGAGAATATTCCGGAGGGAGCTGAGCGGGTGAAGCAGAAGCGGAAGAGATTCCGCCCTGCTTCATCCGTGCTCAGCTCAAGCGATGAAGAGTCGACGGCTCTCTCAGCTGAGGGACAAAAGCCACAGACGAGAGGAAGAGGTCGCCCGCCTACAACAGGCAAATACGCAGGCCTAGCCAAGGCGAAAGAGGCGTACAATCGTGCCCTGCGAGAGGAGCTCCGTCTGAAAGCGGAGCTTGAGGTCCAGGACATGAAAATCAAGACCAGGCAGGGGTACCAGAGAGGCATTTCTGGGAGAAATGATCCGGAGGACACCTCTGTGAACAAAGACCTTGGCCAGCAAGTCACTGACAGCGTGGCCATTATCAACAAGGTCGCGTTAACGTCTAAGAACCTGTCAGGAGGCTATATAAAATGCCTTAAAGACGCGGCTGCTGCGATTGCTGATGCCTTCTCGGAGCTCAGCAAGCGCACAGCCACTGACGAAACGGCTCGGCTGCAAGCCGACAACAATCGGCTGCAAGCCGAGATGGCCAGTCTCCGAAAGGAGCTGGCCGACCTTAAAAAGGACCTTGAGGGGATGCGGAAGCAGGGCAGTCCGCAACCCGCTCTTACCGGACATGACGAGGAGGTGTTGCCCCCTGCGCAGCCCCCCCCAAGAAGAGAGGCAAGTCATGGTGCGGCCACTCTACCAGCAAGGGACATGGACATGCTGTGTCAAGCGGTTATGGCTCAAGTCGGTTCTTACCTGGACGCCCACCTGGCGGGCATCAAAGATCGGCTCTTACCGGAGAAGACCGTCCAGCAAGCTGTGGAGGATTCGGCTTCAGGAAATGTTTCGGCTGGTCCGACGCGAAAAAATGGAAGGTCTAAGAAGAGTAAGAAGGGGGGAAGTAACAAACAACCGCCTCCACTGCCCCCACCGCTTCCGCCGCCCCCACCGCCCCCACCACCTGAAAAGCCTGACAAGTGGACTAAGGTGGAAAGGAAACGGAGGCGGAAGAAAGCGAAGGACGTGAAAAAGGCGAAGGTCGACAATCCAAAAGGCAAACGCAAGAATGGAACCAACAAGCTCCGTCCACCTCGCTCAGCAGCAGTCGTGATGACGCTGCTGGAGCCAAAGGCGACGGAAAGTGGGGCAGACTTTGGTTCAGTTCTTGCGGATGCCAAAAGGAAGATAAAACTCGAAGATCTGGGCATCTCTGGCCTCCGTTTGAGAAAAGCCCAAACCGGGGCATACATCATGGAGGTACCCGGTACTACAAGTGGCGACAAAGCCGACGCACTGGCCAAAAAACTAGCTGAGGTCACGGACTCAGCATTAGTACGAGTGTCGAGGCCCATCAAATGCGCAGAATTGCGTATCTCGGGCCTAGACGAGTCCGTCTTGTCCACCGACGTAGTGACGGCGGTCGCTCGCACAGGAAGCTGTGCAGAGGCCGATATTAGGCCCGGAGAGATTATGTACGGTCGCTCCGGTCTAGGGGACGATATGGCTGCGCTGTCCTATTCCGGCGGCGAAAAAGGTGATAGAGGCGGGAAGGCTGCTGGTGGGCTGGGTGTCGGCGCAGGTCAAGCTGCTCGATGCCCGCCCCCTGCGCTGCTTCCGCTGCCTCGAGGTGGGCCATGTGAAGGCAAAGTGTAAGGCCGCGGTGGACCGCAGCCTGCTTTGCTACCGCTGCGGATGTCCCGGCCACGTGGCAAACGCATGTGTCGCAGCACCACACTGCGTGCTGTGCGCGGAGGCCGGGTTAGCGGCCACTCACAAGGTGGGTAGCAAGGCGTGCAACCCGCACAAACCCAAGCGGAGCAGAGCTGATAAGAGACAGCAATCCTCTTCGCAGCCAGACGCCAGGAAGGGCAGCACAACCGAGCCCCGGGAGGAGGAAGGAATGGTAACCGAGTGATATTATGGCTCCGAATTCAATCCGTTACTTACAGGCGAACATCAACCACTGCGCCAGAGCCCAGGACCTTTTGTTCCAGAGCATGGCGGAGTGGTTGATTCATGTCGCGGTAGTAGCCGAGCCATACTCGGTGCCGCCCAGGGATAACTGGGTGGGGGACCTGGACAGCCTCGTGGCGCTGGCCACGCAATCATCGGTTGCTTCTGCGCCGCTCGAGAGAGTTGTGCGGGGCCATGGCTACGTAGCTGCCAACATCGGCAACACCATGGTCGTAGGGGCATACTTCTCGCCGAACAGAGCTCTTGCTGAATTCGAGGTTTTCCTCGATGAAGTGCGGGCTCTGATCGGCAGAAGCAACCCGGAGCTGCTGCTGGTCGCGGGGGACTTCAACGCCAAATCAGTGGCGTGGGGTTCCCCCGCGACTGATGTGCGCGGTCAAACGCTGATGGAGTGGGCAGCGGCTACAGGTTTGGGTGTCCTGAACCAAGGGACGGTAGACACGTGCGTGCGGCAGCAGGGTGGCTCCATCGTGGACATCACGTTCGCCAATGCCGCCCTGGCGCGCCGTGTCCAAGGCTGGGAGGTACTAGAGGGAGTGGAGACGCTATCGGACCACCGATACATTCGCTTTGAAGTCTCCACTCACCACTCTATCCAGGACGGCCTAAGCCGTTCCCTGCAGGAGGATAGCCCAAGATGGGCAGTCAAACGGCTTGACCGGGACCTACTGCATGCGGCGGCCTTGGTCCAAGCTTGGCCGGAAGCGCCCGAAGCCCCGGCAGACGTCGAAGAAGAAGCAGCCTGGCTCAGCGGGGCCATGACGCAGATCTGCGATGCTGCAATGCCGCGGGTCAAGCCCAGTGGGCCGAGGCGGAATGTGTACTGGTGGTCCGCAGAACTAACGCATCTGCGCAAGTCTTGCGTGGCTGCGAGACGCCAGTACACGAGGAGCCGAAGGCGGAGGAGGCGGGACCTGGCGGCCGAAGAAGACCTGTATGCGAGGTACAGAGCAGCTAGCAGGGCCCTCAGCGTGGCCATTGGCCAAGCCAAAGACTTGGCGGAGCAGGAAATGCTGGAGACTCTGAACAGCGATCCGTGGGGTAGGCCGTACAAGTCGGTGAGGGGCAAACTTCGCCCTTGGGCCCCCCCTCTCACGCAAAGTCTCCAGCCGGACCTTGTGAGCCAAATTGTGGGAGCCCTATTCCCACAGCGGGGCGAACACCTGCCCCCGCGAATGGCTCCAGTAACTCCGACGGTGGATGAAGCCATACCGGAGGTGACAGAGGAAGAATTGGGGTTGGCAGTACTCAGGCTAAAGGCCAAAAACACTGCCCCCGGTCCTGATGGTACTCCGGGCCGCGCCTGGGTTTTAGCACTAGGTCCTTTAGAGCAAAGGGTGAGGGCTCTATTCTCCGCGTGCCTGGCACAGGGTCGCATACCTCGGGCGTGGAAATGCGGAAAGTTGGTGCTTCTAAGGAAGGAAGGGCGACCGGCCGATTCCCCTTCGGGGTACAGACCGATCGTCCTTCTTGACGAGAAGGCCAAGCTGTTTGAGCGGGTAGTGGCTGCCCGTCTCGTACGACATTTGGAGGACCAAGGGCCGGGCCTGAGTGCGTGCCAGTACGGATTCCGCCAGGGCAGGTCCACCATCGACGCTATAGCGAGGGTGAAGGCCCTGGCGGATGAAGCGGTTTCCCGGGGGGAGGTGGTGTTGGCGGTGTCCCTGGACATTGCCAATGCTTTTAACACCCTTCCCTGGGAAACGATCAAGGAGGCGCTCAGGTACCACAACGTGCCTGAGTACTTGCGTAGGGTAGTGGGGTCATACCTCTCTGAGCGGGCGATCCGCTACCCTACGAAGCATGAGTGGGTAGAGCGGCAGATGTCGTGCGGTGTACCACAGGGATCGGTCTTAGGACCACTCCTGTGGAACATCGGTTACGACTGGGTGCTGCGCGGCGCTAACCTGCCGGGGGTCGAAATAACGTGTTATGCGGATGATACCCTCGTCACAGCCCGCGGCGCCACCTTCCGCGAGGCGTCCCTGCTGGCTACAGCCGGCGTGGCTCTGACGGTGGACAGGATTCGAAGGCTAGGCCTCGAGGTCGCCCTCCACAAGTCCGAAGCCATCTGCTTCCATGGGCAACGTAGGGCACCTCCAGGCAATACAAGCATAGTGGTGAGTGGAGTTTCCATCGGCGTTGAGAAGACGATGAAGTATCTAGGACTCGTCCTCGACAGCCGATGGAACTTCCAGGAGCACTTCCGGCGCTTGGCTCCAAAGCTGATCGGATCAGCATCGGCTTTGAGTCGGCTCCTTCCAAACGTGGGCGGGCCGAAGGCAGGTTGCCGCCGACTATACACGGGCGTGGTGCGGTCGATGGCCCTGTACGGAGCACCAATTTGGGTGGATTCCCTTTCCGCCCAAAACAAGACCCACTTGCGACAGCCGCAAAGGGTCATGGCGGTTAGGGTAACGAGGGCGTACCGCACCACCTCGTTCGAGGCGGCCTGCGTTCTGGCGGGCACCCCACCGTGGGAACTGGAGGCCGAGGTTCTGGCCGACGTATACCGGCTAGTAGCCGAGGCGCGCGCCAGAGGGGAACGACCGTGCCCGGAAGAGATAAGGCGGTGGAGAGTCATCTCCCGCCAAACTCTCTTCCGGAAATGGTTGGAGGCTCTGGAGCGACCGAGCGCCGGCCACTGGACCATATCGGGAGTTCGGCCCGTCTTAGAAAGATGGGTCGAAAGGACATGGGGTGTTGTCTCCTTCCATCTAGCGCAGGTACTGTCGGGGCATGGCTGCTTCGGCAAGTACCTGTGCAAGATCGCAAGGAGGGAGACAACACCAATGTGCCACCACTGCGGCGGGGCGGAAGACACCGCGCAGCACACGCTGCAAGTGTGTCCCGCTTTTACTGACCAGCGGTCCCGCTTAAAGGCAGTTATTGGGAACGACCTTTCGCTGCCTACCGTGGTCAAATCCATGACCGACAGCGAAAGATCGTGGACTGCCATGACTTCCTACTGTGAAGAAGTCATGGCAATCAAGGAAGGAGCGGAACGGGAGCGAGAGGAGGACCCGTCCTCCCAGCCCCTGCGCCGCAGGCGAGTTGGGCGTAGGCGGTTAGGCTATAACCGCCGCCAATTTCCGCCCTAATAGGGACTGCGGGTGACGGGCACGGGGATGCCCGTCCCCTGCCATTATGGTCCCCGAGCTGGTAGGCGCGCCATGTGTTCCGGCGCGCCTACAGCGATGGAGTAAGGAGGATTGTCCTCTGTGTTGGGTCCAAGAATGGACAACTGTCGCGCTTCCGGGCCATGGATGCTAACAGTTCCCACAGCCCGGATGCAACAAGGCAGTAAAGAGGAACACCCTGGGGTTTTTAGTGGGTACACCGCCCCCTTTTGGGGCGGGATTCCCACATGCCCACCGGTCTCCCCGGGCCGGTGAAGTCCGTAAAGGATTTTCCCCAGGTTAAAAAAAAAAAAAAAAAAAAAAAAAAGGTTAGGTTAGGTTAGGTTAGGTTAGGTTAGGTTAGGTTAGGTTAGGTTAGGTTAGGTTAGGTTAGGTTAGGTTAGGTTCCCCCGAGTGTCATGGCCTTGTCGTGGTGGGGGGGCTTGAGCCCTTGATCTTCGGCTTGCATAGCTCGAAGATCGGCTCCTCCGGAAAAGCCCGAGCGGCCTCCATCGAATGCGGAAGGTGGAGGAAATGCACGGGCCATGGACGGGTCTGCATCTGGCCCTGGTTCATCCGGCCCGAAGCAGAAGCCTAAGAGCAGAAACAAAAACAGGAAAAGGAAAAAGAAAGAATCGGCTCCTAACCCGATTCCGCCACCGCGAGCTCCAGAAAAGGACAACACGTCGGGATGGACTAAGGCTACGCCGAAGAAGAAAAGGAAAAAGGGTCCTAAGGAAGGAAATGGGAAGATGAGAGCACCTGCTGAGGGAGGGAGGGCGCCGCCTGATAAGTGGCAGAAGGCCCGAAGGCTCCGTGCGCCTCGTTCCTCGGCGGTAGTTCTCACCCTTCTGGAACCACAAGCGCAGGAGAAGGGGGCTGATTTTGGCAGTATACTGGCGGATGCCAAAAGGAAAGTACGACTGGAGGACCTGGGCATCCCTGGCCTCCGTCTGAGAAAGGCCCAAACCGGGGCTTACATCATGGAGGTGCCCGGTACTACAAGCGGCGATAAAGCTGACGCACTGGCCAGAAAACTAAATGAGGTCACGGATCCAACAGTAGTGCGAGTGTCCAGGCCTACCAAATGCGCAGAATTGCGTATTTCGGGCCTAGACGAGTCCGTCTTGTCTACCGAGGTAGTAGCGGCGGTCGCTCGCGCTGGGGGCTGCACAGAGGCTGAGGTAAAGCCCGGAGAGGTCTCGTACGGTCGCTCTGGCCTAGGAACTGTGTGGCTTCGTTGCCCTATTCCAGCGGCAAAAAAGGTTGTAGAGGCGGGCAGGCTGCTGGTGGGCTGGGTGTCGGCGCAGGTCAAGCTGCTCGATGCCCGTCCTCTGCGCTGCTTCCGTTGCCTCGAGGTGGGCCACGTAAAAGCGAAGTGCAAGGCGGCGGTGGATCGCAGCCTACTGTGCTACCGCTGCGGAAGTCCCGGCCACGTGGCAAATGCGTGTGCTGCAGCACCACACTGCGTGTTGTGCGCGGAGGCCGGGTTATCGGCCAATCACAAGGTGGGTAGCAAGGCGTGCAACCCACAAAAATCAAGGCCGGGCAGAGCTGACAAGGGACCGCAATCCACTTCGCAGCCAAACAACCAGAAGGGCAGCACAACTGAGCCCCGGGCCGAGGAGGAAGACATAATAACCGAGTAACATTATGGCTCGAACTCCAATTCGCTACTTACAGGCGAACATCAACCACTGCGCCAGAGCCCAGGATCTTTTGTTCCAGAGCATGGCGGAGTGGTTGATTCATGTCGCGGTAGTAGCCGAGCCATACTCGGTGCCCCTCAGGGATAACTGGGTGGGGGACCTGGACAGCCTCGTAGCTCTGGCCACTCAATCATCGGTTGGCTCTGCACCGCTCGAGAGAGTTGTGCGGGGCCATGGCTACGTGGCTGCCAGCATCGGCAACACCATGGTCGTAGGGGTATACTTCTCGCCGAGCAGAGCTCTTGCTGAATTCGAGGTTTTCCTCGATGAAGTGCGGGCTCTGATCGGCAGAAGCAACCCGGAACTGCTGCTGGTCGCGGGGGACTTCAACGCCAAATCAGTGGCGTGGGGTTCCCCCGCGACTGACGTGCGCGGTCAAACGCTGGTGGAGTGGGCAGCGGCTACAGGTTTGGGTGTCCTGAACCAAGGGACGGTTGACACGTGCGTGCGGCAGCAGGGTGGCTCCATCGTCGACATCACGTTCGCCAATGCCGCCCTGGCGCGCCGTGTCCAAGGCTGGGAGGTACTAGAGGGAGTGGAGACGCTATCGGACCACCGATACATTCGATTTGAAGTCTCTGCTCACCACACTGACCCGGACGGCCTAAGCCGTTCCCTGCAGGGAGATAGCCCAAGATGGGCAGTCAAACGGCTTGACCGGGACCTACTGCATGCGGCGGCCTTGGTCCAAGCTTGGCCGGAAGCGCCCGAAGCCCCGGCAGATGTTGAAGAAGAAGCAGCCTGGCTCAGCGCGGCCATGACGCAGATCTGCGATGCTGCAATGCCGCGGGTCAAGCCCAGTGGGCCGAGGCGGAATGTGTACTGGTGGTCCGCAGAACTATCGCAGCTGCGCAAGTCGTGCGTGGCTGCGAGACGCCAGTACACGAGGAGCCGAAGGCGGAGAAGGCGGGATCTGGCGGCCGAAGATGACTTGTATGCGAGGTACAGGGCGGCTAGCAGAGCCCTCAGCGTGGCCATTGGCCAAGCCAAAGACCTGGCGGAGCAGGAAATGCTGGAGACTCTGAACAGCGATCCGTGGGGAAGGCCGTACAAGTCGGTGAGGGGCAAACTTCGCCCTTGGGCCCCCCCACTCACGCAAAGTCTCCAGCCGGACCTGGTGAGCCAAATTGTGGGAGCTCTATTCCCACAGCGGGGCGAACACCGGCCCCCGCGAATGGCTCCAGTAATTCCGACAGTGGATGAAACCATACCGGAGGTGACAGAGGATGAATTGGGGTTTGCAGTACTCAAGCTAAAGGCCAAAAACACTGCTCCCGGTCCTGACGGTACTCCGGGCCGCGCTTGGGCTTTAGCACTCGGCCCTTTAGAGCAAAGGGTGAGGGCTCTATTCTCCATGTGCCTGGTACAGGGTCGCATACCTCGGGCGTGGAAATGCGGAAAGTTGGTTCTTCTAAGGAAGGAAGGGCGACCGGCCGATTCCCCTTCGGGGTACCGACCGATCGTCCTTCTTGACGAGAAGGCCAAGCTGTTTGAGCGGGTAGTGGCTGCCCGTCTCGTACGGCATTTGGAGGACCAAGGGCCGGGCCTGAGCGCGTGCCAGTACGGATTCCGGCAGGGCAGGTCCACCATCGACGCTGTAGCGAGGGTGAAGGCCCTGGCGGATGAAGCGGTTTCCCGAGGGGAGGTGGTGTTGGCGGTGTCCCTGGACATTGCCAATGCTTTCAACACCCTTCCCTGGGAAACGATCAAGGAGGCGCTCAGGTACCACAACGTGCCTGAGTACTTGCGTAGGGTAGTGGGGTCATACCTCTCTGAGCGGACGATCCGCTACCCTACGAAGCATGAGTGGGTAGAGCGGCAGATGTCGTGCGGTGTACCACAGGGATCGGTCTTAGGACCACTCCTGTGGAACATCGGTTACGACTGGGTGCTGCGCGGCGCTAACCTGCCGGGGGTCGAAATAACGTGTTATGCGGATGATACCCTCGTCACAGCCCGCGGCGCCACCTTCCGCGAGGCGTCCCTGCTGGCTACAGCCGGCGTGGCTCTGACGGTGGACAGGATTCGAAGGCTAGGCCTCGAGGTCGCCCTCCACAAGTCCGAAGCCATCTGCTTCCATGGGCAACGTAGGGCACCTCCAGGCAATACAAGCATAGTGGTGAGTGGAGTTTCCATCGGCGTTGAGAAGACGATGAAGTATCTAGGACTCGTCCTCGACAGCCGATGGAACTTCCAGGAGCACTTCCGGCGCTTGGCTCCAAAGCTGATCGGATCAGCATCGGCTTTGAGTCGGCTCCTTCCAAACGTGGGCGGGCCGAAGGCGGGCTGCCGCCGACTATACACGGGCGTGGTGCGGTCGATGGCCCTGTACGGAGCACCAATTTGGGTGGATTCCCTTTCCGCCCAAAACAAGACCCACTTGCGACAGCCGCAAAGGGTCATGGCGGTTAGGGTAACGAGGGCGTACCGCACCACCTCGTTCGAGGCGGCCTGCGTACTGGCGGGCACCCCACCGTGGGAAATAGATGCCGAAGTTCTGGCCGACGTATACCGGCAAGTAGCCGAGGCGCGCGTCAGAGGAGAACGGCCGTGCCGCGAAGAGATAAGGCGGTGGAGAGACATCTCCCGCCAAACTCTCTTCCGGAAATGGCTGGAGGCTCTGGAGCGGCCGAGCGCCGGCCACTGGACCATATCGGGAGTCCGGCCCGTCTTAGAAAGATGGGTCGACAGGACATGGGGTGTTGTCTCCTTCCATCTAGCGCAGGTACTGTCGGGGCATGGCTGCTTCGGCAAGTACCTGTGCAAGATCGCAAGGAGGGAGACAACACCAATGTGCCACCACTGCGGCGGGGCGGAGGACACCGCGCAGCACACGCTGCAGATGTGTCCCGCCTTTGACGGGCAACGAGCCAGCCTCAAGGCAGCGATAGGGAATGACCTCTCGCTACCGGCCGTCGTTAAATCCATGACCGACAGCGAGAGGTCGTGGATCGCCATGGCCTCCTTCTGCGAGGAGGTGATGGCGATAAAAGAGGGAGCGGAGCGTGAGCGGGAAGAGGACCCGTCCTCTCAGCCCATGCGCCGCAGGCGAGTTGGGCGACGGCGGTTAGGCTATAACCGCCGCCAATTCCGCCCTAATAGGGACTGCGGGTGACGGGCACGGGGATGCCCGTCCCCTGCCGTTATGGTCCCGAGCTGGTAGGCGCGCCAAGTGTTCCGGCGCGCCTACAGCGATGGAGTAAGGAGGATTGTCCTCCGTGTGGGTCCAAGAATGGACAACTGTCGCGCTTCCGGGCCATGGATGCTAACAGTTCCCACAGCCCGGCTGCTACAAAGGCAGTGAAGAGGAACACCCTGGGGTTTTTAGTGGGTACACCGTCCCCTTCTGGGGCGGGACTCCCACATGCCCACCGGTCTCCCCGGGCCGGTGAAGTCCGTAACGGATTTTCCCCAGGTAAAAAAAAAAAAAAAAAAAAAAAGGTTAAGGCCCATCAAATGCGCAGAAATTTCAGGCCTAGACGAGTCCGTCCTGTCCACCGACGTAGTACGGCGGTCGCTCGCGCAGGGGGCTGTGCGGAGGCTGAGATTAGGCCCGGAGAGATTATTTACGGTCGCTCTGGTCTAGGAACGATATGGCTGCGCTGTCCTATTCCGGCGGCGAAAAAGGTCATAGAGGCGGGAAGGCTGCTGGTGGGCTGGGTGTCGGCGCAGGTCAAGCTGCTCGATGCCCGCCCCCTGCGCTGCTTCCGCTGCCTCGAGGTGGGCCACGTGAAGGCGAAGTGTAAGGCCGCGGTGGACCGCAGCCTGCTTTGCTACCGCTGCGGATGTCCCGGCCACGTGGCAAACGCATGTATCGCAGCACCACACTGCGTGCTGTGCGCGGAGGCCGGGTTAGCGGCCACTCACAAGGTGGGTAGCAAGGCGTGCAACCCGCACAAACCCAAGCGGAGCAGAGCTGATAAGGGACCACAATCCTCTTCGCAGCCAGACACCAGGAAGGGCAGCACAACCGAGCCCCGGGCCGAGGAGGATGGAATGGTCACCGAGTGATAATGGCCCTACTCCAATCCATTACTTACAGGCGAACATCAACCACTGCGCCAGAGCCCAGGATCTTTTGTTCCAGAGCATGGCGGAGTGGTTGATTCATGTCGCTGTAGTTGCCGAGCCATACTCGGTGCCGTCCAGGGACAACTGGGTGGGGGATTTGGACAGCCTCGTAGCGCTGGCCACTCAACCATCGGCGGGCTCTGCGCCGCTCGAGAGAGTGGTGCGGGGCCATGGCTACGTGGCTGCCAACATTGGCAATACTATGGTTGTAGGGGCATACTTCTCGCCGAACAGAGCTCTTGCTGAATTCGAGGTGTTCCTCGATGAAGTGCGGGCTCTGATCGGCAGAAGCAACCCGGAACTACTGCTGGTCGCGGGGGACTTTAACGCCAAATCCGTGGCGTGGGGGTCCCCCGTGACTGACGCGCGCGGCCATACGCTTGTGGAGTGGGCAGTGGCTACGGGGTTGGAGGTCCTTAACCAAGGGACGGTAGACACGTGCGTGCGGCAACAGGGTGGCTCCATCGTGGACATCACGTTCGCCAATGCCGCCCTGGCGCGCCGTGTCCAAGGCTGGGAGGTGATGGAGGGAGTGGAGACGCTATCGGACCACCGTTATATCCGATTTGAAGTCTCCACCCACCATACTACCTCGGACGACCTAAGCCGTCCCCGACAGGGAGATAGCCCAAGATGGGCGGTCAAACGGCTTGACCGTGACCTGCTGCATGCGGCGGCCTTGGTCCAGGCGTGGCCGGAAGCGCCCGAAGGAACGGTGGAGGAGCAAGCCACATGGCTTGGTGAGGCCATGGCTCAGGTGTGTGACGCTGCGATGCCGCGGGTCAAGCCCGCAGGGCCGAGGCGGAGTGTGTACTGGTGGTCCGCAGAGCTCACGCAGCTGCGCAATTCTTGCGTGGCTGCGAGACGCCAGTATACCAGGAGCCGAAGGCGGAGGAGGCGAGACCTAGCGGCGGAAGAGCGGCTATACGCAGTCTACAGGGCGGCCAGCCAAGCCCTAAGCGCAGCCATTGGCCAAGCCAAAGACCTGGCGGAGGAGGAAATGCTGGAGACGTTGAACAGCGACCCGTGGGGGCGGCCGTACAAGTCGGTGAGGTGTAAACTTCGTCCTTGGGCCCCCCCACTCACGCAAAGTCTCCAGCCGGCCCTCGTGAGTAGCATCGTGGGAGCCTTATTTCCTCAGAGAGGCGAACATCGGCCTCCGCGGATGGCTCCTGCGTCCTCACACGAGGAGGATCTTCCACCCGAGGTGACCGATACGGAGCTGGGAGCGGCGGTGTTGAGGCTTAAAGCCAAAAACACTGCCCCTGGTCCCGACGGCACTCCTGGCCGCGCCTGGGTGCTGGCGCTGGGACCTCTGGAACCGAAAGTGAGAGCACTTTTCTCCGCGTGCCTGGCACAAGGCACCATACCACGTATGTGGAAATGCGGCAAGTTAGTGCTCCTTCGTAAGGAAGGGCGACCGGCTGACTCCCCCTCGGGATATAGGCCGATCGTTCTTCTTGACGAGGGAGCAAAACTGTTTGAGCGGGTTGTCGCGGCCCGCATTACAAACCACCTGGAGGAGCAAGGGCCGGATCTGAGTGCGTACCAGTTCGGATTCCGTCGGGGCAGATCCACCATCGACGCCATCGCGCGGGTGAGGGCCCTGGCGGATGATGCAGTTTCCCGGGGAGAAGTGGTGCTGGCCGTGTCTTTGGACATAGCCAACGCGTTCAACACCCTTCCCTGGGAAACGATCAAGGAGGCGCTCAGGTTCCATAATGTACCGGAGTACCTGCGCAAGGTAGTGGAGTCGTATCTCTCCGAGAGGACGATACGGTACCCCACGCAGGGAGAGTGGGTGGAACGCGAAATGTCGTGCGGTGTCCCACAGGGGTCAGTCTTAGGACCGCTCCTGTGGAACATCGGCTACGACTGGGTGCTCCGTGGTGCCAATTTACGGGGGGTCGACGTAACGTGTTACGCCGACGATACCCTCGTTACGGCCCGCGGTGCCACCTTTCGCGACGCGGCCCTGCTGGCCACTGCCGGCGTGGCCCACGTTGTGGAGAAAATCCGGAAGCTGGGGTTGGAGGTTGCCCTCCATAAGTCTGAGGCTATTTGCTTTCATGGGCCCCGGAGGGCACCTCCAGCAAATGCAAGCATAGTGGTGGGCGGAGTCACCATCGGCGTCGGGAGGACGATGAAGTACCTGGGACTCGTCCTCGACAGCCGGTGGGACTTCGAAGAACATTTCCGGCGCTTGGCTCCGAAGCTGGTGGGCACGGCATCGGCACTGAGCCGGCTGCTCCCGAACGTGGGCGGGCCAAAGGCGGGCTGCCGCCGACTGTACACAGGTGTTGTGCGGTCGATGGCCCTGTACGGGGCACCCATATGGGTAAATGCCCTTTCCGCCCGGAACAAGACCCACTTGCGGCAACCGCAAAGGGTCATGGCGGTAAGGGTATCGAGGGCGTACCGCACCACCTCGTTCGAGGCGGCCTGCGTACTGGCGGGTACCCCACCATGGGAGCTAGATGCCGAAGTTCTAGCCGACGTTTACCAGCGGGTAGCCGAGGCGCGCGCCAGAGGAGAACGGCCCTGTCCGGAAGAGATAAGGCGGTGGAGAGACATCTCACGCCAAACTCTCTTCCGGAAATGGCTGGAGGCTCTGGAGCGGCCGAGCGCCGGCCACTGGACCATATCGGGAGTCCGGCCCGTCTTAGACAGATGGGTCGACAGAACATGGGGTGTTGTCTCCTTTCATCTAGCGCAGGTACTGTCGGGGCATGGCTGCTTCGGCAAGTACCTGTGCAAGATCGCAAGGAGGGAGACAACACCAATGTGCCACCACTGCGGCGGGGCGGAAGACACCGCGCAGCACACGCTGCAGATGTGTCCCGCCTTTGACGGTGTGCGAGAAAGCCTCAAGGCAGTGATAGGTAACGACCTCTCGCTGCCGGCCGTCGTTAAATCCATGACCGACAGCGAGAGGTCGTGGATCGCCATGGCCTCCTTCTGCGAGGAGGTGATGGCGATCAAAGAGGGAGCGGAGCGGGAGCGAGAGGAGGACCCGTCCTCCCAGCCTCTGCGCCGCAGGCGAGTTGGGCGGAGGCGGTTAGTTTATAACCGCCGCCAAATTCCGCCCTAATAGGGACTGCGGGTGACGGGCACGGGGATGCCCGTCCCCTGCTGTTATGGTCCCCGAGCTGGTAGGCACGCCAAGTGTTCCGGCGCGCCTACAGCGAAGGAGTAAGGAGGAGTAACCTCCGAGGTGGGTCCAAGAATGGACAACTGTCGCGCTTCCGGGCCATGGACGCTTACAGTTCCCACAGCCCGGCTGCAATAAGGCGGAAAAGAGGAACACCCTGGGGTTTTTAGTGGGTACACCGTCCCCTTCTGGGGCGGGACTCCCACATGCCCACCGGTCTCCCCGGGCCGGTGAAGTCCGTAACGGATTTTCCCCAGGTAAAAAAAAAAAAAAAAAAAAAAAAAAAAAGGTTAGGTTAGGTTAGGTTAGGTTTTTTTTTTTTTTTTTTTTTTTTTTTTTTTTTTTTTTTTATCACCTGACTACCTCCAACATGATCGGAGCCTATGTTTACAATACCGTTTCACTCCAGTTCTATCACTTATCCTTCTCGCACTTTCATGCTGCATTCCTTTTCTTTCTATCTTTCTTCCTCATTCTTACTATCATTATTAGCTATTCTATCTATCTAATTTTTACTTAACTTATTGTTATATTTCATCTTACATTCCTTTCCTTCCTCTTTTACATACTATCGTATCTCTCTAGCTGTCCTCTGTTACCATGCTTTACTATTTTCTTGCTCTTTCAACAAAAGGAGGGGAGAGGGTCCCCGGGTGTTCTTTATTTATAATTCCCAACAATTCTACATTCTTACAATTTAAACTTAACTATCTTATATCTATAATATATTACAGTTTTTAGGGTGTCAACATTTGTAAACACTTTTGTCGGACACATTTTTGTTTGGTACTTATTTTACTTGCTTACAATTTTTCTTACTTACTCTTGCATTTAGTACTATTTTATTTATACTCTATATATTTTGCATGCTTATTACTAATATACTCAGTATATCATTTAAACATACTTATTCTTATCTATTTTTATTTTTAACAATGGTTTTGCTTGCTACTTCTATACAATATTTTATAAATCTTTCTCTATTTTTCCCATCATTATGTCTCTTATATTGTCTTTAGTTAGTTTTATGTCTATTTTATTTTCCAAGTCAAACCTCTGCACTCCATACTGGGGACATTCAATGAGCAGGTGGGCAATTGTCTCGGGCACCCCTGGTTCGCAGGAGCATGATGGATTCTCCTTGCACTTAAAGCGATTTAAGTACTCGGAGAATCCACCATGCCCGGTCATTACCTGGGTAATAATGCCGCGCGGGACCATCTTTCGGACCACTCCGTACGCTTCCACCGCATTGGGGAAGAATAGCTTCGTGGTCGACGCGGTCGTACCTTCTACATACCTCCGGTTCCACACATCAAGGGAATCCTTTCGAAGGATTCTCTTGATGTGTGATACCGGACAAAGATCATAGTTTGGTCTTCTCTTGGATGCTACAGCGGCTTCTTTGGCTAGCTGGTCGGCCCTCTCGTTGCCATCCAAACCCGCATGTGCCTTTATCCAAAACAAGGAAAGTTCCTTGCCTTGGAGGGAGATTGATGTTAAGTTCTCTCTTGTGGCTATGGCGAGCGGGTGGAGGCAACGATGGTTCGAAATGGTTTGCAGAGCCGCCCTAGAGTCGCTATAGACCCCAAAAGAAGACCCCGCACTGTTCAGAGCCACACTTGTAGCCTCTTGTAAGGCTAGGAGCTCGGCCTGATACACGCTACAGTAGTCCGAGAGCGCAAGCTTGACGGCCCTAGTCTCGGCGTCGCCTTGCCAAATAGATAATGCGGCGCCGACCCTGCCACCAATCTTGCTCCCGTCGGTGTATATCCTAGTTGTGTATTGCTCGTTCTTGTTTAGGGCATCCTGATCGGCCAGGATCCCAAACTCGATGCTGGTTTGCTCCGCTGGATGTGGTGTCTCCAGCGCGGACCCTCTCCGCTCAATCTCCCTGTCGCCAAGCTGCGGCAGGTTTGCTCCCCTCTTGGCTTCATAAAGTAAAGCTGCCTCACGGACTCGGAGGTCTAGTGGGAGCATCCCCGCTAGCAGCAACGCGGCGTTGTGGGAGACAGTGCGGTAGGCCCCGCACTGTTTTTGCGCTATGCCTCTCTGTATGACCTCAAACTTCTTTCGCGTCGTAAGCTTCTCTGCAGCCGGTGCCCATACGCTCGCGGCATACAGTATCACTGGTTCTATGGTTGCCACGTAAATCGTTTTGACAACTTCGGGATGAAGTCCCCAGCTAACTTTTGCCGCCTTTGTCAGTTGCTTGCATATCCCAGCAGCTTTCCTGCAAACATTGGTTATATGACTGTTGAATGTTAGCTTGTTGTCTATGGTCACACCTAGGAGTTTCACTTCCTCCGCAAAACCAACCTCTACCCCTCCCATGACCAGGCGCGGGTGTCGTACTTAAGCTTGTTTGTAATAAGCAACGCATTTGTTTTATGTGGAGCAAACTTAAGTTTGCTCTTGACTCCCCACGCCCGGACACGCTCGAGAGCGGGGTTAGCCTGCCCTTCAATCTCCTGTGCTGTGCTTCCGTCAAACGCCATGACCACGTCATCTGCGAAGGCCTGGCAGTAGCTACCCCCATTTGCAAGATCCTTCAAGAGGGGTCCAACAATAAGTTCCATAGAATTGGGCCTCCTATGGAACCTTGGACACAACCCTTTCTTGTGGATCTTGTGTGTTGTTCTCCCGCATACCTAACCACGACCTCTCTGTCACTAAGATAGCTGTCGATGACCCTTCTCAAGTTCAGCGGACAGTTCTCCTCCGCCAGTCGGACTCGGATTTCGGGCCACCATGCGCTATCGAAGGCTCCCTCTATATCTAGTGAAATCAAAGTGATCATTTTCTTTTGTTTCAACTTATTGCGGATGTACTGCATAAGGCTATAGAGGGAGTCTTCGGTGCTGCGCTGCGGCATTAACCCGTACTGGCGGGGGCTCATCTTTGGCAATATGTGATACTTGAGTCGAGTCACCAACAGCTTCTCGTAAGTTTTGCCCATAATTGACAGGAGGTTAGGTTAGGTTAGGTTAGGTTAGGTTAGGTTAGGTTAGGTTAGGTTTTTTTTTTTTTTTTTTTTTTGGGGAGGTGGAGAATACTCATAGTATACTGTCGGGCCGGTCCCGACAGCATGCCCGACTCGTCTGGGGATTTCTCCCAGGCGCCTACGGACTAAACTCCACCCCAGTGGAGTGTTTTACTCCAGGGCGCTCCGTGCTATTGGTATACACTTCGCGTCTGGGTGTGTCTTTGTTTTAGAGGTTTTTTTTGAGTGTGAGTGTGATGAGGGTGTGTTTTTGCAAGTGTTTTGTGTTGTTTTTGTAAAGAGTACCTAGGGGGAGGAAAGTGTTTTTTGGTGAAAAAGCGAGTGTTTGGGCTGCACCCCGAAGGGAAAAGAGGACAACGAATGGTGTTTCTTTCCCCTGCGGGAGGCATTAGTAGAAAGATAAATAAATATATAGACATATAGAAAGTTTGCAGGTGTATATATGGGTTGTTATATAGTATGTGTGGTTGGGTGTTGTTTGGAATATAGATTAGGTTTTTGGAAGATTTGTGATTGAGGGGTTAGGGGGAGGTGGATTGTTAAAAGTTTTTAAGTTATAGATTATGTGTTTCAGTAGTTTATGAAAGTGATCGGCCGTGGTTTCTTTTGTTAATATTTCGGAGAAGTTAAGAGGGTCAATGTTAAAATTGCTGCAGCTGATGGTTAGGTTGAGGCGTTTTTGTGAGAATCTGGGGCAGTGAAAAATAAGGTGTGTGAGTGTCTGAGGTGTGTGTTGGTCGCATGGGCAGTGTTCGTTGTCTGTTATATGGAATCGATGTAAATATGTCTTGTGATAGCCGTGATTGCTAAGTAGTTGTGTGGAGGCGAAGGTGAGTGGGTGTCTAGTGATGTATTCAATGAGTGTGTCGTATATGGGGAAGAGTGTTTTGGTGTATGTGCAGTGTTCCTGTTTGTTGTATAGTTGTTCTTTGTGTTTTTGCAGAATTATTTTGTGGTGGTGTTTTACATGGCTGATTGGGATCTGAAAGTAGTCGGGTGTTTTGTGTAGGTTGGCTGCATGTTTTGCCGCCCCGTCCGCCAGCTCATTGCCCGGAATTTCGGAGTGCGCCTTAACCCAGTAAAAGTGTATTTTGATGGTGTCTTTGTGTGTATGTATTAATTTGTGTATGTTGTTGGCAAGTGTGTTGTAGCTGTTGGGGTTCTCTAATTCTTGAAGTGATGATTTGCTGTCTGAAAATATGAGTAGAGTGTGTTTGTGTTCGGTGTAGTGTGATGCGGTGTATAAAATGCACTGTGAAATGGCGAGCAACTCGGCTTGAAAGACTGAGCAACGGTCATGCAGCTTGTATTTCTTGAGCGTATGTTTACCATCAGGCCGAATGATGACAAATGCTGAGCCAACTCTGTCATCATGTCGGCTGCCATCGGTGTAGGCCTGTAGTAGGTGTGGAGTGTCGGCGTGGTGGGCTGTAACTATGTTGTCAAGTGCTGTTGTGTCTTGTATGTCGGCGTGTGGGATGGGGACTCTTAGCGATGGATGCAAGAGAGAGGAGGGTGGAGCAACGGTTTCGATGGGGAGGTCGCGAGGAAGAAATGCTGTGCGTCCGCGTATCCGTGCATTTTCTATTTCGGCTACGTATTCGATTTTGTTGGGAAGGGGGGAGAAATCAGCAAGAGTGATTGAGAGAGGGGTGCTAAGTGTTCGGAATCCGTGTATGGCCTTGATGGCGAATAAACGTTGCATTGAAAGGAGTTTATTTATAATATATTTATATTTTAGGACGCTGACCCAAACCGAAGCGGAGTATGTAATGATAGGTTCTATGACTTGTTTATATATGATTTTTATATTGTCTGTGTGGACACCCCAAGTGGGTCTAATGAAATTTTGTAGTTTATAAAAGAGCTTTTTGGCTTTTTCTATTATGTATTTGACGTGTTCAATGAAGCGCAGTCTGTGGTCTAAGATGAGTCCAAGGTACTTTATTTGCTTGGAGTGGGGGATGATGAAGTTATTAATAGTGATTGTAGCCTTGGAGGCTCGTGAAGTGAAAGCAATTAGTTGGGTCTTGTCTGTTCCGAAGTCTAGTTTGACTCTTTTGCCCCAGTCGTGAATGGTGCTTAGGGAGCTGTTTGTCAAGTGCTCTAGCTCTGTTATAGTTGCCTCAGTCTTGGAGTGGCAGATAAGGAGTACGTCGTCTGCATAGGCCTGGATATGGCAATTCTCTGGCATTTTGGTGTCCAGTAGTTCATCCAGGATGAGGTTCCACATGATGGGACCGATGACTGAGCCCTGAACGCACCCTCTCGTCATGGGTTTGGCAACCGTGCTGTCGGCAAGACTAAGGTGTACAGCGCGATCTGTGATGTAACTCTGAAGCATTACGTATATGTTTTTGGGGCAGCGGATTTTCTTTAGCCTTTGGAAGATTGCAGGCCACCATGCGTTGTCAAAGGCTGCTCGTATATCAAGTGACACCGCAAGCACCTGGTGTTTGTTCCGAATGGCGTCATGAACGACCTGCAGGGCGTCTTGGATGGCATTAGTGGTGGATGTCTGCATTCTGAATCCATACTGTTTGTTGACTATTGTTCCGGTGTTGTACATATGGTAGGTAAGTCTGTTAGCAATTAGTTTTTCTAGTAGCTTGCCGAACACTTTTACCAGTCCTATCGGTCTGTAGGAGGAGGTGTTGTTGTAGTCAGTCTTGTTGGGTTTGGGGATGATTTTTGTGCAAGTGGATTTCCAGGTTGAAGGGAAGTAGCCAAGTTGAAGGCATCTGTTGAGAATATGAGTGAGGGTATCAGGGAAGAGGTTGGCAAAGTGTAGACATATGTCGGAGGTGAGGTGGTCGGAGCCTGGTGCTTTTTTTGGATTAATGGATTTGAGTGCGTGAATGACCTCTGTAATGGTAAAAGGGGGTTCATCAGGGTGTCAGGGGGGGCAGTAGTGGAGTCTCTGATGTCGCGTTGCTCGGGAGTGTCCTCGTTGGTGTCGTCGTCCGGGTAAAAAGTGTTCAGCAGGGTTCTGGCAGTGTCGGTGCTGTTGGTTGTATATGTGCCATCTGGAAGACGTAGGGTGGCCGGAGGCTGTGGGATGGGTTTTGTCTTCATGATCCGGTTTGTGACCGCCCACACGTCTTCCTTATTCTGCCGTTCGCAGAAGCTACGAAACTGTGAAGTGGATGCGGTTCGGCAGGCGTCTGCATATTCCCTTCGCAGCCTGTCTCTTTCCTGTATGATGGCATCCAGAGGCAATCCGCGCCGTACTGCCTTACTCAGTTTGTGGTGGTTGTTGATAACTAGCTTCTTTTTTTCTTCTAGCTCGTCGCTCCACCATGGAGCTCGAGTTGGAGGGCATTTTGTTGGGGGCAGCAGGTCCCTGCAAGCCTTTTGTAGTTCTACTGTGATTACTGCAATAAGTTCATCGATCTGTTCCTCAGAGCAGGTCTCTATGTAGGACGGTTCCGGGATACATTTGGAGATTGCTTGCCGGAAGGCGTCGTCCAATTCCTTCCATTCTACTTTGTCGGTGTTGTACTTGAAGGTGGTTTGTTTGATTTTTTTATTTAAACCTGCAGATTTTTGGGGAGCGTTTCGGATAGTGTACGTGATAGCGTTGTGGTCTGACGAGGGACAGATGTTGGTGTCCACTTTCCACTCGGTCACATCCACGAGGTACCGTCCGCGTCGTGGCCTGCACAGGAGAAGAGTGACATCCACAATGGACGTGCGTATGGTTCCGTGAGTAACGGTTTCGAATGTGGGGGATGACCCTTGGTTGCACACAACTATACTGTGCGTGGTGATGAGGTCCGCGATATCACCGCCTCTCGCATTGTTTCGAGGGCAACCCCATAGAGTGTGCCAGCCGTTAAGGTCACCTCCCACTATAACAGTCGAGCCTCTGGTATTGTGTAAGAATGTGTCCAACTTGTCCAGTGTGTTTTGAGGGTCCCTCCGAGGCTCCAGGTAGATTGACACCAGATAAATGTGATCTCCGGATTTGGATGTTAGTTGTACTATTGCTAGGTTGGGTCCTGAAAATTGAGTTATTCCCAACGTGCTGATTCCGCTGTCTCTGATGAGCAGGGCAGCTCTGGTTGGTAGATCGGTTGTAGGGTATTGATATGTAGTGTAGCCGGGGAAGGTTTTGAAATTGTTGCAGCCTGCAGTTAAGTATGGTTCGGAGATAAATATGAAATCAAATTTATCATTGTTAGTTTTTGTAAGGAGTTCTTGTTGGGCGATTCTGCCGTGCCCAAGATTAATCTGTATAGCAGAATATGAGTTTTTTTGTGAGTAGTTTTTATTCTTTTTATTAATGTCGTTATAGTCCATAATCTATTCTATTTAAAATAATGTTTTTCATTTGTTGTAGCTGTGGGCAAACGGCAGAAGTTGCGCTATGATTGTGGTTGTTTTTGTTATTAGTTCCGCTGTGGTCGCTGCGTGGGTTGTTGATGCAGTTGAAACATTTGAGTTTGTTGGGTTCAGAGCGGTGAGGGCAGTCCCTGAACGTATGTCCAGTGGTGGCGCAGTATGAGCAGGCAATAGTGGCCTCCGCTCCACATCGCTTTTGCGTGTGTCCAAATTTCAGGCACTGGAAGCACTGTAGGAGGGGAATGTGTTCAGAGACGTGAATTTTCTGGTGATCTATGTTTAGTCTTTGATTAAGTATCATTGCTCTGAAGACTCCGGGAGCCGTTAATAATACAGCGTTGTACTTTGTGGGATTTCTGTTTCCTTTCTTAAAGTGTAGTAGAAGATCCTGTGCTGTGTTCATTTGGGCTGCAATATTGGGATTTTGTCGGATGATGATAGCCGTAAGTTCAGTGGCTTCGATTTCTTTAGGTATGCCTTTAACAATTACCATCGGGCGGAGTGATTTAGCAGGTTCCGCGCATACCTCCTCACTCATATTAGTGCGGAGTATGGCCGCGTCTCGCTGTGCGACGTTGTCGAATTCGACTCGAACCTTTGAGCCTGATAAGTGTTTGATGGCTGCCGGCGCGTGGTCGGTGTCTCTGAACGAGACGGCTTTCCTCCAGGCAGAGAGCGTGTCCGCAGCAGATTTGCCGTGTTTTTTCGAGCTCACAGTGATAGCGGGCTTAGTGGAGGGGACTTTAGGGGGCGGTGGCGTTGTCTTGGTGACTGTGTGTCCGGCGACGGCGGCGTATGAAAGACTGCTGCTGTTGTTGTTTGGGGGTTGGGTGCTGTGATTGGACCTACCCGCAACTGTTATATTGCGGGCGGATAATTTTTCGAACTCTTCAATAATGGTTTTCCTGACGGTGTCTACGGCGATCGAAGAGGTCCCTGCGTCAGCGTCGGTGACACAAGCGTTGGTTTGTGTCGATACGGAGGCTGTGGATTTATGTGTGGTGATTTCCGGGTGCGTATGTCGTTCGTTGTCTGATGTGGGTGCGGATTTGTTGATGCCGTGGGTAAAGCAGTCGGTCTCTTCTTCCAGGGCGGTGGCCAGCCTTATGATCTCCAACTTGTTAGCTCTGGTCACGCTCTTACTTTCCTTAATGATCCTTCGTATGTCGTCAGTGTATTTGGCAATCCGTCGCATGAAGGCATCCGCCATCGTTTCGGTGCGTTCCTGGGAGGGCGCTATATCCTGACTGTAATACAGTTGTATGTTCTGGGTGTTGGGGGTGGAATAGGTGTTGTTTTCATCTTCGTTTTCGTTGGGGAGGTTTGTATTTTGTGAGAGCTGGGGGGTAGGCAAGATGGAGCCCTGGCTTGCTCCCGGGCTACAGGTGCGCTCTAAAAATATGTCAATATCTTGCACCAGCCGTGGTTGAGGTGAGCCGGCCGAGTGGAGTAATTGTTGTAGTTGTAGCTCCGTATGCTTACTCATAGGTGAGTTGTGTGTCGCGGCGTGGTGGCGTTCTGCGCCGGACGAGACTATTGGGGCAGTGCTGGTCGTAGTGGTGGTTGTGGTCAGTGTGTCTGAGGAGGCCGTTGCGCTTGTGGCCGTGATGTGCATGGTTTCAGTTGTGGTTGTGGGTATTGTCCTTGTGGTCAAGTGACGTCGTTGAGACACAGGCGGAGGCGGAGGGGAGCGAGAGACCGGCATTTTAAAGCCAGCGGTAGGAGAAAGTACCTTTGGTTAGGTTAGGTTAGGTTAGGTTAGGTTAGGTTAGGTTAGGTTAGGTTAGGTTAGGTTAGGTTAGGTTAGGTTAAGTTAGGTTAGGTTAGGTTAGGTTAGGTTAGGTTAGGTTAGGTTAGGTTAGGTTAGGTTAGGTTAGGTTAGGTTAGGTTAGGTTAGGTTAGGTTAGGTTAGGTTAGGTTTTTTTTTTTTTTTTTTTTTTTTTTTTTTTTTTTTTTTTTTTTTTTCGTCCTCCGACTTAATCGGAGCCTTTTCTATCAGTAACTCTTCCATTCCAGTTCAATCTATTATGCCTCTCGTACTTTTATTCTTCATTCCATGTCTTTCTCTCATCCATCTTATCTTTCATGCCTTAATGGGTGGGATTCCCATCTATTCTATACTATACTCTATGCTAATGGGGAAGGATCTTAAGCAAGCCACTTTATTTATTTTCTTACAGTGTTTTGGTTCTATTTACAAGCTTACATTTCTACCTATTTCTAAATTGACAATCTTTTACATATTTATTTTTACTAAATTCCGCTTAACTACTAATACATGATTATTGGTTTTGACCATTTATCTTATATCTAGACTTAGCTTAAGTCCACCAGCCCGCCGCCACAGCGAGATGCGACGAGCAACGGCGATCAGCGGCGAGTCGGTGCACTCCACGGAGAGATGCTTTAATTTCCATATCTTATATCTATCAACAGTTCTCACACTACGTATACATATTGTGGAGCATGTCAACCACTACTGCTTACTAACTAAACAAAATTTTCCTATTTCTTTCATTGTATGCTTAGTGTTAATATTTCCACATATTACATAAGCATACTTTAACTTACAGTTTTGTTGCTCTTTATTACTACCTCTGCTATCGCTTCACAGTAGCTTAGAAAAGCTCCTCTTTCTTTGTTACCTAACATTATCGTGCCGGTGTTGTCCGGTGTTATTCTAACTCCCAGCTTCTGTTCAACTTCGAATCGTTCCCTCTCAAACCGAGGACACTCGAATAATATATGCGGCACTGTTTCGTTCTTTTCAGGGTCACATACGCACGATGGGCTCTCTTTGCACCTGAATCTTTCCAGGTACTCTGAGAACCCACCGTGTCCCGTCAGTATTTGTGTTCTAATGTTTGTTATTTCCATTTTTCTCGTGACTCTATACGCCGCCACGGCATTAGGGAAGAAGATCTTCGTTATTTTTGCAGTTTCACCGGCCTCGTATCTCCGGTTCCACTCGCCAAGCGTTTCCTGTCGGATGCTTCGCTTGACGAATGAGACCGGGCACAGGTCGTAGTCCGGTCTTCGTTTTAACTTCAGGGCGGCCTCCTTCGCCAAGACGTCTGCTCTCTCATTTCCATCCAGTCCAGCATGGGCTTTGATCCAGAACAACTTGACCGTTTTGCCTTTATCGGACAAGACCCTCAAGTTTGCTCTGGCCTCCACTGCTAGCGGATGGAAGCAAGCGTAGTTCTTTACGGTCAAGAGGGCCGCCATGGAGTCGCTGTAAATGCCAAACGTCATGGCCCTATGCTTGATGGCCTCAGATGTTGCCCGACTCAACGCCAGTAGTTCCGCCTGGTAAACCGTACAGAACGACGGAAGAGCAAGCTTGAGGGCTCTGGTCTCAGTTTCTCCATTCCAAATGGATAACGCTGCTCCTACCTTGCCCTCAATCTTGCTCCCATCCGTGAAGATGCGAGCCTCAAAGTCGCTATTCGCATTTACTTCCTCCAGGTTTACCAGGTTTACCAATTCTATATCGTGACGGTGTGCCGGGTGTGGGACATCCAGTGCCGAAGCCATGCGCTCTACTTCTCTTCCTTCCAGTATCGGCTGGGGTACCCCCTTCTTGGCCTCGTACAGCAGAGCCGCCTCTCGCACTCGGAGGTCAAGAGGGAGTATTCCAGCCAATATCAGCGCCGCGTTCAGCGAAACTGTGCGGTATGCCTTACTAAGCTTTTGTGCAATCCCCCTCTGCACCGTTGCCAGCTGTCGCATGACGCACAGCTTGCTGACCGCCGGCGCCCACACACTAGCTGCGTATAGAATCACGGGTTCAATGGTTGCAACATATATTATGCGAATAACCTCCGGGTGGAGCCCCCAACTGGTTTTGGCCGCTTTTGATAACTGCTTGTGGATGCCGATAGCCTTTTTACAGACATTTGCTACATGGGTGTTAAATGTGAGACCCGAGTCGATCGTGACCCCGAGTATCTTAACCTCACTGACCATCGCAATCGCGACTCCATTTATGGTCAGGCGCGGGGTGTCGTACTTCAGTCGCCTCGTTATGACCATTGCATTGGTTTTGTGAGGGGCAAAACGCAGTTTATTATCATCCCCCCATGCCTGCACGCATTCGAGTAGTCTATTTGCTTGAGTCTCTATCTCCTGAGCACTCTCTCCGTCACACACAATGACCACATCATCCGCGAAGGCCTGGCAGTAAGCGCCCATCTTTTCCATAGTCCTAAGTAGTGGGTCCAATATGAGGTTCCACAGTATTGGCCCGCCTATTGAACCTTGTACGCATCCTTTGGTTGTGGCTTTGCTATACTCTTCACCGGCGTACCTGATTCTGACTTTGCGGTCTTGGAGATAGCTGTCCACAACTTTCCGGAGCGCGAGCGGACAGTTTTCCTCGGCCAGTCGGACTTTTATAGCTGGCCACCAGGCACAGTCGAAGGCTCCCTCTATATCTAAGGATATCAGTGTAATTATCTTTTTCTCCTTTATCTTGCTACGGATGTGCTGCATTAGGATATAGAGGGAGTCCTCAGTGCTCCTTTGCGGCATAAAGCCAAACTGGCGTGCGCTCGTCTTCGGGTTCAGATGGTATTTTAGGCGGGCCACTGTCATTTTCTCGAGTATTTTGCCGAGCATAGGGAGTAATCCGATCGGCCTATGCGACTTCGGGTTTGAGTAGTCTCCCTTACCCGGCTTCCTCAAGATCACTACAATTGCTTCCTTCCAGGCCCTCGGAAAGTGGTGAAGCTCTAGGCATTTGTTCATGACCGCAAGGAAAATTTTTGGCGCGACTTTGATGGCGTGTGCGCAGATGTCGGAAGTGAAGCCATCCCCTCCCGGAGCTTTCTTGGGGTTAAAGGACTCAGTTGCCTGGGTGAGCTCCGTCATTGTGAATGGCGGTTCGCAAGTATCAATTTGGTCGCCGGCGTTCACTCTGACGGCCTCTTCTCTGGTGTGGCGGTGACGGGGAGTGTCGTTATCCACAGGGTCTTCCGGATAGAGCGTGTCTGCCAACAGTTTTACGGAACCCTTCGCATCCAACATTTCCCCGTCTTTCTCCAGTGGGGAGTCCTCAACCCTGGTCTTCGTTCTTCCGATCACTCTGTAGATTCCTTCCCACACCCCTTCTCTGTCCTGCTTGCGGCAGAACTCCTTCCAGGACTCTATTTGGGCCTTAGTAGCCTCGGACTCGTACTGTTCCTTGTGCTTCAGGTACTCCTCGACAACCTTGGCACGTCTTACTGGGGCGGCGCATTTAATTCTGCGCTTCCTGGTGGCGACCCCCCTTTTCATCTCGGCTAGCTTCTCGGACCACCACGGCACAACAATCTTCTCAATGTTCTTTTTTATAGGCATTGTTTCTCTGCAAGTTTGGTCTATTGTTGTGGTAATTTTTTCTACTATGGAATCTAGTTGGTGTGCATTATGAATACTATTTATTGCCTGTTCTGTAATGTTGTTTTCCGTTATGAATTGCCCAAGTTTCTCATGAAACTCGGGCCAATTCGCTTTTTTAGTGTTGAACTTCCTAGTTGTTCTGTCGACTATTATGCCCATCGATCGCTGCAGTAGGAGTTTGAATGTTATGCCGTTGTGGTCCGAGCTCGTCAACCCTTCATCCACTTCCCAGTCGTCCACCAGGTTTAACAGGTCGGTTGAGCATGCTGTTATATCAACGTGACTACTGAAGCGCTTGCCTCCCCTGACTGTATCGTAGGTTGGAGTTTCCCCGCTGTTCAGCACATTGAGTTCTAGCTCTTCGAGAGCCCCGGAAAGCTCTTCGCCCCTATGTTCAACCACGGTGCTGCCCCACCAAGGGCTCTTGGCGTTTGCGTCTCCTCCAACGATCAGTCTTTCCGTGCCGAGCTTATGTGCAATCCTCTTCAGATGCCCTATGTAGTGTTCGATGGGCTGATCAGGTTCAAAGTACAGGGAGACGAGCGTGATCTCCCGAGCACCAGCACGAATCCCCACCACCACGATGTTGTTGGTGGTGAGCTTCGGGTATTGAGTGACCTTAATTTTGCTGTCAAATACTACTATCGCAGCCTTGTTTGTTCCTCCGTCGTTCGTGGTGATGCCCTGGAAAACACGCGCCCCCCTATAATTCCCCATCTCCCTTCTCCCTCCTACATAGGGCTCCTGAAGAAGTGCCACTGATGTTTTTCGTCTTCCTGCTTCAATCATAAGCTCTTCTGTAGCCAACTTCTTTCGCTGGAGGTTTGCTTGAATGATGCCAAGATGGTTTTTGCCAAAGGAGCCCTTAGCAGTAAGCAACTGCTGACCGCGCTAATACGTCCCACTTTATCTTTATGGGACAGTCCGCGCTAAAAGCATTGTGTTCCGTGTTTTCTAGTCTTGCCTTCGAGCAATTGCGGCATTTCGGTGGTATACCCGCAACCCAGTCCGGGCAGTCCGCTCTTAAGTGGGGTCCCCCACAGTGGCTGCACGCGTCGATTGAGTCTTTGCAGAAACGTCTGCCGTGTCCGAAGCCCAAACAACGCGTACATTGTACCAGAGGCGATTGGTCTTCCACTTTTACCCTCTGCAGGTCGATGTGAAGACTTCCTGCCTCAGTCACTCTCTGCCACACCTTGGGGGAAGTACTCACCACTATATTGGTAACATGCGGGTTCCGTGCCTTCCTTCGGTATTTGACGGTGACCCTGTCATCACCCCCCTCCAGGTCGTGAAAAACTCCCCTGTTTTGATTCCTCAGGGCCTTTAGTACATCTTCATCTGTATTTATGGCCAGAACGTTCCTGAGGACAAACAGGGGATCCTTGTTCATCACATCCTCCACTATAAGACTGGCATTTTTGGTTTCCAGCCTCCTTCTGACCTTGTCCCGTTCCTCCGTGGTCCCAAAACCCATAATCACTTTCCTGTCTTTGGCTTTTCTCACTTTCTCTACCTTTACCCAGCCCTCCTTAGCGTCCACAGCTTGTCGCACTTTACTTAAAACCTCGTCTCCTGTTTCGGTTTCATCTGCGGACGTGACAATCACCGAGTGCAGTGCGCTTCTGCCCTGATTTTTGTTCGCAGCGACCTCTGCGTATGTGGCCGTGGGCGCGTTCTTCATCACCTCACGATGCTGCTCTATCTGGGTTTGTAGCTCCTGTACTCTTATTGTGTTCTCGAGCAGTAATTTTGCGTGTCTTTCCAGGGTGTTGATGAGGCGTTCCGGGTTAGGATGTTGTGGTTGGGGGGCTATGGCAAGAGTCTTAACGGGTTCGGCCGTTTCTTCCCCTTTTTCTAGAGTAAGTTTCCCTTTTTGTTCCGCTTCTGCCTCTTTTACAAGCACGTAGAGTCGGTCTAAGGATTGTATAACTTTTTCTTTGATTTCAGTCTTTATGTTCTTGCTGAAATTTAAGTTTTCTTTTGCCTTTTGCAGGCAGGCCCTTGCTTCTGCTGACCGGTTTGGAAAAATCCTCTTTGGTGGTGTGACGGTTGGGGTTTTTACAAACGTTTTGTTCGCGATCGATGGCCCGCAGTCTTGCTGTCCTACAGGTTTTTTAGATTTTGCAGGACCTGCCTGCTTCGTTGTTGGTGGCAAGGTGGGTGTGGCATCGGCATTTGCCGCTTCCCACTCACCTATGCTTTGTCTCACATTTTTATCCAATGGCGGCTTATTTGGCGACTTTCTCTCTTCTCTCTCTTCGGTCGAACGCTTTGCCGGGGTCCTCATCCCGAACATGTTAAGGCAGATAGATGATCCCTCGTATAAAGGGAATGATGTCAGAATACACAAGCTGCCGGTTTGTAAAAGTTGTAAGATTTGGCCACTTGTGTGGTTAGGTAGTAGCAAAAAGCAACAAGTAACTGTGCAATGTAGTCAAAAAGAAATATTATTCGCTGTACGAAGTACAGTGAGTAAAAGAATTTAGAAATTAAATAGTGACAGTAATCTAAGGTCAAATTAAAGGTAAAGTAAAAGGTATAAAGCACAGTGGTCTTAAATCTACTTAAAACTAACATAGGTAAATAAAGTGGCAAACACCGGCTAGGTGTGGCTAGCGGCTAGCGTCAAGCACCGGCTAGACGTGGCTAGCGGCTAGTGGCGAGCGTTGGCTAGAATGGCTAGTGACAGTAATCTAAGGTCAAATTAAAGGTAAAGTAAGAGGTTTAATGCACAGTGGTTACGCTGAAAGTAAATAAAGAACCCAGTTCAATAGAACTGCTGTTAAATAGATTTAGTCACAGTAAAAACAATCGCCCACTTTTACCAACTTAATTTTAAATTTTATTTAACTATTCTTGTGGAGTCGCAGACTCCAATGTTCTAGGTAAAACACCTTATTAGCCAAAAAGTCAATAAGTCAAAAGAGACATTAAAACAGAATGTTCAGTTATTAATAAGTGTCGGAAGAAAGGTCTTAAATCTACTTAAAACTAACAAAAGGTAAAATAAAAAAGTGGCTAACACCGGCTAGGTGTGGCTAGCGGCCAGCGGCGAGCACCGGCTAGACGTGGCTAGCGGCTAGTGGCGAGCGTTGGCCAGAATGGCTAGTAGCCAGTGGCGAACACCGGCTAGGTGTGGCTAGCGGCTAGCGGCTAGCACCGGCTAGACGTGGCTAGCGGCTAGCGGCGAGCACCGGCTAGACGTGGCTAGCGGCTAGTGGCGAGCACTGGGTGGAAATAGCCAACGGCTAGCAGCCAGTATGCTTGTCCTAAAACTACTTACAGCTAGCAATAGAAATATAATAGAACAATACTAAAAAATACTGTTGCTTAAGGAGTACAGGTATTAATAAATTTTGACTTGCGGTTCCGGGCTACTGCTGCTGTTGCGCACGTTCCCTCCAAATTGCGTCGCTCCGGTGCGGCCAGAGACCACGTGTGACCAGCTCGGCGATTTGAGGGCGCTGAAATGTTTCCGGTGACGTGCCGCACCAACCAGCTTCAGCTTCACAATGACCGAAGTGGCTACCGGCTAGATGTGGCTATCGGCTAGCGGCTAGTATTTCTGCAGGAGCAGTGGCTAACTCGACCGAAGGTCTACCCTCCTTATTTTTATATACAAAAATATGTTGTTAGGTCGCTTGAGCTGGCGTAAGCGAGCGATGGGCCTTAAGTATACGGCGGCAGAGTCGAATTTCCGATAAGTCCTGCGTAACGAGGTTGCCCCCTTAACGACTCATCGACCAGTACTCTCATTCAATTTCCGCTAAAAAATCCAGTTTTGGGAAATCTATATTCGTTTTTCCTGGATCGGGTAGAGACCCTCGGGAGCCACTCCGCAGGCACCAATTCAACCCTCTCTCGCTATTTTTCAAGTCGTGAAAGTCGACTTCCTCCTCGTCCTGGGCGCCCCAGGCCCCTGCACCACCACAGATTATTTGTAGTAGTTAGGTTAGGTTACCACCACAACGTCGTTTTTTTGACTGTCCTCCTCGTCCAGGGCGAGCGAGGGTCCCTTGTCACCACCACGGCACTTAGGTTAAAAGGTTAGGTTAGTTAGGTTAGGTTAGGTTAGGTTTAAGGTCAAAGGTTATTTAGGTTTTTTAGTTTAGGTTAGGTTAGTGATTTAGGTTAGGTTAGGTTAGGTTAGTTTAGGTTAGGTTAGGTTAGGTTAAGTTAGGTTAGGTTATTTAGGTTTTTAGGTTAGGTTAGGTTAGGTTAGGTTAGGTTAGGTTAGGTTAGGTTAGGTTAGGTTAGGTTAGGTTAGGTTAGGTTAGGTTAGGTTAGGTTAGGTTAGGTTAGGTTAGGTTAGGTTAGGTTAGGTTAGGTTAGGTTTTTTTTTAGGTTTTTTTTTTTTTTTTTTTTTTTTTTTTTTTTTTTTTTTTTTTTTTTTTTTACCTGACTACCTCCAACATGATCGGAGCCTATGTTTACAATGCCGTTTCACTCCAGTTCTATCACTTATCCTTCTCGCACTTTCATGCTGCATTCCTTTTCTTTCTATCTTTCTTCCTCATTCTTACTATCATTATTAGCTATTCTATCTATCTAATTTTTACTTAACTTATTGTTATATTTCATCTTACATTCCTTTCCTTCCTCTTTTACATACTATCGTATCTCTCTAGCTGTCCTCTGTTACCATGCTTTACTATTTTCTTGCTCTTTCAACAATAGGAGGGGAGAGGGTCCCCGGGTGTTCTTTATTTATAATTCCCAACAATTCTACATTCTTACAATTTTAACTTAACTATCTTATATCTATAATGAATTACAGTTTTTAGGGTGTCAACATTTGTAAACACTTTTGTCGGACACAATTTTGTTTGGTACTTATTTTACTTGCTTACAATTTTTCTTACTTACTCTTACATTTAGTACTATTTTATTTATACTCTATATATTTTGCATGCTTATTACTAATATACTCAGTATATCATTTAAACATACTTTTTCTTATCTATTTTTATTTTTAACAATGGTTTTGCTTGCTACTTCTATACAATATTTTATAAATCTTTCTCTATTTTTTCCCATCATTATGTCTCTTATATTGTCTTTAGTTAGTTTTATGTCTATTTTATTTTCCAGGTCAAACCTCTGCACTCCATACTGGGGACATTCAAGGAGCAGGTGGGCAATTGTCTCGGGCACCCCTGGTTCGCAGGAGCATGATGGATTCTCCTTGCACTTAAAGCGATTTAAGTACTCGGAGAATCCACCATGCCCGGTCATTACCTGGGTAATAATGCCGCGCGGGACCATCTTTCGGACCACTCCGTACGCTTCCACCGCATTGGGGAAGAATAGCTTCGTGGTCGACGCGGTCGTACCTTCCACATACCTCCGGTTCCACACATCAAGGGAATCCTTTCGAAGGATTCTCTTGATGTGTGATACCGGACAAAGATCATAGTTTGGTCTTCTCTTGGATGCTACAGCGGCTTCTTTGGCTAGCTGGTCGGCCCTCTCGTTGCCATCCAAACCCGCATGTGCCTTTATCCAAAACAAGGAAAGTTCCTTGCCTTGGAGGGAGATTGATGTTAAGTTCTCTCTTGTGGCTATGGCGAGCGGGTGGAGGCAACGATGGTTCGAAATGGTTTGCAGAGCCGCCCTAGAGTCGCTATAGACCCCAAAAGAAGACCCCGCACTGTTCAGAGCCACACTTGTAGCCTCTTGTAAGGCTAGGAGCTCGGCCTGATACACGCTACAGTAGTCCGAGAGCGCAAGCTTGACGGCCCTAGTCTCGGCGTCGCCTTGCCAAATAGATAATGCGGCGCCGACCCTGCCACCAATCTTGCTCCCGTCGGTGTATATCCTAGTTGTGTATTGCTCGTTCTTGTTTAGGGCATCCTGATCGGCCAGGATCCCAAACTCGATGCTGGTTTGCTCCGCTGGATGTGGTGTCTCCAGCGCGGACCCTCTCCGCTCAATCTCCCTGTCGCCAAGCTGCGGCAGGTTTGCTCCCCTCTTGGCTTCATAAAGTAAAGCTGCCTCACGGACTCGGAGGTCTAGTGGGAGCATCCCCGCTAGCAGCAACGCGGCGTTGAGGGAGACAGTGCGGTAGGCCCCGCACTGTTTTTGCGCTATGCCTCTCTGTATGACCTCAAACTTCTTTCGCGTCATCAGCTTCTCTGCAGCCGGTGCCCATACGCTCGCGGCATACAGTATCACTGGCTCTATGGTTGCCACGTAAATCGTTTTGACAACTTCGGGATGAAGTCCCCAGCTAACTTTTGCCGCCCTTGTCAGTTGCTTGCATATCCCAGCAGCTTTCCTGCAAACATTGGTTATATGGCTGTTGAATGTTAGCTTGTTGTCTATGGTCACACCTAGGAGTTTCACTTCTTCCGCAAAACCAACCTCTACTCCTCCCATGACCAGGCGCGGGGTGTCGTACTTAAGCTTGTTTGTAATCAGCAACGCATTTGTTTTATGTGGAGCAAACTTAAGTTTGCTCTTGACTCCCCACGCCCGGACACGCTCGAGAGCGGGGTTAGCCTGCCCTTCAATCTCCTGTGCTGTGCTTCCGTCAAACGCCATGACCACGTCATCTGCGAAGGCCTGGCAGTAGCTACCCCCATTTGCAAGATCCTTCAAGAGGGGGTCCAACAATAAGTTCCATAGAATTGGGCCTCCTATGGAACCTTGGACACAACCCTTTCTTGTGGATCTTGTGTGTTGTTCTCCCGCATACCTAACCACGACCTCTCTGTCACTAAGATAGCTGTCGATGACCCTTCTCAAGTTCAGCGGACAGTTCTCCTCCGCCAGTCGGACTCGGATTTCGGGCCACCATGCGCTATCGAAGGCTCCCTCTATATCTAGTGAAATCAAAGTGATCATTTTCTTTTGTTTCAACTTATTGCGGATGTACTGCATGAGGCTATAGAGGGAGTCTTCGGTGCTGCGCTGCGGCATGAACCCGTACTGGCGGGGGCTCATCTTTGGCAATATGTGATACTTGAGTCGAGTCACCAACAGCTTCTCGTAAGTTTTGCCCATAATTGACAGGAGGCCGATCGGTCTATGGGATTTGGGAATGGTGTAGTCGCTCCTGCCAGGCTTCCGCAGAATTATGACAACAGCTCTCTTCCAAGCTGCTGGGAAATACTCACACTCGAGGCATTTATTGAAAAACTGCAGCATTGTTTCTGGGTGGGCCTTCACAACGCGAAGACAGATGTCCGCTGTGAAACCGTCTTCTCCCGGGGCCTTCTTCGGACTAAAGGACTCGATCGCCCTCATGAGCTCCTCCATGGTAAACGGCGGGTCGCAAGCACCAACTTGTCCCCAGGCGTTCACCTCTTCGGCTCTCCTTCGGGTTTCACGGTGCCGCTGGTTGTCGTTGGTATCGAGGTCCTCCGGGTAAAACGTCTCAGCCAGTAATTGAACGGAGCCCTTCGCGTCCAGGGTCACCCCGTCCTTTATCAGCGGTAGATCTTCGCTTCTCCGCGCTGTTCTGCCTATGACCCTGTATATCCCGTCCCACATGCTCTCCCTATCCTGCTTCCCGCAGAACTCCCGCCAGCTGTCTATCTGAGCCTTCGCTGCCTCCGACTCATACGCGTTTTTCTGTTCCAGGTACTCTTGAATAACTTTGGACTTTCGGACTGGGGCTGCACAACGAATCCTGCGCTTTCTACGGGTCACCTCTCTCTTCATCTCCGCGAGTTTTTCGGACCACCATGGCACGGTAAGTACTTCCTTATTTTTCTTAGTTGGCATGGACTGTTTGCAGGCAATATCTATGGACTGTATAATTTTGTGTGTAAGTTGTTCCAATTGTTTTGTGCTGTTTATCTGTTTAATATCTGCTATTGTGATTTGATTTTCTATGAATAATTGGGCGAGTTTCTCATTAAACTCATCCCAATTAGCCTTTTTGGTGTTGTACTTCCTTGTTGTCCTAGATATGCTAGCGCCTTTGGATCTTTTCAGGTTTAAGTTAAATACCATGCCATTATGATCCGAACTCGTGAGATTCTCCACTACATTCCACCCGTTTACAAAGCCCAGGATATTCGATGTGCAAGCCGTGATGTCGACAAAGCTCTGGTACCGTTTCCCCCCCTGATGGTATCGAATGTTGGTACCTTTCCCTGGTTCAGTATGGCCAGATCCAGCTCGTCGAGACAGCCGGCGAGTTCCTCTCCCCTACGATCATTCGTGGGACTACCCCACCACGCACTTTTCGCGTTAACGTCACCTCCAACAATCCATCCTGACGAGCCGATTTGCTGGCTTATGTGGGCCAGGCGATCCAGGTCCGCATCGATAGGGTAATCATGCTGGGGGCATTCAAAGTAGACGGAGGTTAGATTGATCTTCCAGGCTCCAGTCTGAATCCTTACCACCACGATGTTATTGGTGGTAAGCTTGGGGAACTGTATCACGTCTAAGTTGGGGTCAAAGACCGCTATAGCGGCTTTTACAGTTCCCCGCCCAGACTGGTGTTCTGGAAAATCCTCACCCCTCTGCGACTCCTCATTTCCCCGATGGATCCCACGTACGGCTCCTGGATGAGTGCGACTGCTACTCTGCGCCTTTCCGCCTCGATCATCAGCTCATCGGTCGCCAGTCTGGATCGCTGGAGGTTCGCTTGCGCGATTATATATCTGTGTTCCTTCTGGCTGCCCTTAGCAGTAAGCCACGGTTGCCCTCGCTATTTCGTCCCATCTCTTCCTCGTAGGGCAATCGTGGCTAAATGCGTTGTGTGGCAGCTCGTTCCAGACCTTCCCTTGTGCAGTTTTTGCAGCTCGGGGGTACGTCAGCCAAGCAGTCGGCGCACCCACTCCTTAGGTGTGGGCCACCGCAATGACTACACAGGTCCACTGACTCTGTGCAGTACTTTTTGCCGTGCCCAAAACCCAAGCAGCGGGTGCACTGTATCAGTGGGGTCTGATCTTCGACCCGGATACGCTGAAGATCCACATGTGCGTAACCCTTGTCCAGCATTCGCTGCCAGATGATGGGCGATACGCTGACGACTACATGACTGGTGTGGGGATTCCGCGTCCTCCTCCGGTAGCGTACCTTTACCTGTCGTTCTCAGTGTCGAGGTCGCCAAAAACACTCCTGTTTTGGTTCCTCAGGGCTTTTATGATGTCCTCGTCAGTGTTAACCGCGAGCACACTCCTGAGCACCAGCAATGGGTCCTTGTTCTCGACCTCCTCCACGCTGAGATCGACTCCTTTTTTTTAATCCTTTCCTTAATCTTTTCCCTGTCTTCTTTCGTCTTTAGGCCAATAATAACCTTGCGGTCTCTCGCCTTTTCTCACCCTCTCCACCTAATCCCCTTCCTTCGCATCCACTACTTCCGGATCTTGC
Source organism: Choristoneura fumiferana (assembly GCF_025370935.1). Classification (NCBI taxonomy): domain Eukaryota; kingdom Metazoa; phylum Arthropoda; class Insecta; order Lepidoptera; family Tortricidae; genus Choristoneura; species Choristoneura fumiferana. Next base: position 9,348,978 of record NC_133496.1, on the reverse strand, counting down.
TTAGAACCTCCTCTCCGTCGCCGTCTCATTTGTAGAGGTGAACATACGGAGTGGAGAGTTCCTCTCTCCAAAGTAGGGTTTCCAGAGTGGCCGGCGTGACCCGCGGCTACAGCATAAGTCCTGTCGGCCAGCTTCTCCAGCGCGAAGTTTAGAGTTTCCTTAGTTCTTCCATTTTTGTGTTATTGGCCTCAATCTGTTTTTTGTGCTCCTTCAGTCTTTCGACCAGATCATGGTCACTAGGATGAGGTGCATTGGTGGCGGGGATTTGCTTTGCTCCTTTTTTCTTAGGTCATCCAGTTTTCTGCTGTTTTCAATCAGCAGTCTGGAGTGCTCCTCTAAGGCCATAACCATTACGTCCTGGTCAGGAGTCGGGGGCTTAGGTATTGCGGTTTCGACTTCCTTAGCCCCGTTCTGTTTCGATGGTCCACTTGTTACCGCTTTTGTTCCTCCCTTCTTGCCTTCCGCCTCCGACTCCCTAACCAGCACGTACAGCCGATCCAAGGCCGCGATAACGCTGTTCTTAATCTCCGTCTTGGTATTTTTAGAGCTATTTATATTTAATTTGCCTTTTAAAAGGCAGGCCCGCGCTTCCGCCAAACGGTTTTTGTGGCCCTGTGCCGGTGACGAGGGAGACGCAGGTATTGAGTCGAACGTTTTGTTTGCGTTCTCTTTCCTTGGTGCGCTGCGCCTGTGCCTGTGGCTGTTTTAGGTCGTTTTTCTGGGCTCTGCCTTGGTGTTCTTGGTGGGGGTGTAGAGCTTGCTCCTGCAGCCTCCCACTCCCCAATGCTCGCCCTAACGCTCTTTTCTCCAGTACACTTTGGAGAAGTCTCTGCTTCGGCTGTTTGTGCCCCTTTACGGGGTTTCTTAAACCTAGCATGTCGGAGGTAGTGTCGTTCCTCGTATAAAGGAAAACGTCTAAATAACAGGGCACAAGTTACCGTGTTGTAAAAGTTGTAAAATAGGTGCTTGTGCAGTGTCGAATGAAACTTGGGGTAAACAATTTTAAGTCAACGTACGTAGAAAAAAAATAATAGAGTCACAGACTCTGTCAAAGTTATAATCCCGACTAGGGCTTATAAACAAATCAAAAAGAATTACAGCAATATCCTTAAAAAAAAAAATTGCAAGAAACTCTATGTAGAGCCGGTCTACTAAACAATATAAATTAGCAGTGTACACTGCTAGTCTTAGAACTAACTTAAATCTGCACACGAATGAAAATAACAAAAAACTTAAATTAAAGTACAAGCGGCTCTAGGTAGAGCTACAAAACCACCCAAAGGATAGCTCTCTTGAGCCGCGTTCAGGGACCAAGCACGCCCCGCTAGCTCCAAGGGATCCGGAGACACGACGGTTTCCGCTTTCGGTATCGGATCCAAGATGGCCGCCGAAATCAGATACCAGGCCGTATCTCAGGAACCAGTGGTCAGATCGAGACGCGGTTTTCCCCCTGAAAAGGGCTCGCTGAGACGCACCGTTGGAGACCGGTTTCAGGAAAATCGGAGACCTGAAAATTTTTCAGGCTGAAAAGTCCAGGATTTCCTGAAAGCAATCTCGTTGGGTAGACCTTCGACCGGGCTTCTGCACAAAGAAAACCCCCGGTCGCTACGACTTCCGTTTCGGAGATATCGAGTTTGAAATTACCCAAGATGGCCGCCGGAACTGTCAAAGTCCAACTTTGACCGGCTATAACTCCGCTCCGGTGGTCGTAGAACCGTGGGACCTTCTCTGTCCGGCTTCACTCTCTCTCCTCTCTCCTCCGGGACCACTTCCGGGAGTCAAAATTTTCAAGCGCTGAAACGGCCTGAAACCTAGAGGGGCGGGTAGATGCTGAGCCCGGGGTCCACCGAAGAAAACCGCAGGTCGCTAGGACTCCTAGTTCAGGAGCTATGACGGCTGGAAGAGAAACAAAATGGCCGCCGAGCTGTCAAACTCCAGCTTTAGGAGCTGATAACTCCTGAACCAGACGTCGCAGAGTTGCCGGGATTTCTCCAGGGGTGCTCCCTTGACCTCCTCTTGCTCCCTAAAGGGGTCCCGGGACAAAAAATTTCTGTGCGTCAAAAATGAAAAATTTTGATGAGGATGGATAGGGGCCGAAAAGTAAGTATCAGGGACACCTTTCTCGGAATTTTCCGACGAGGGGTTCGAGAGATAATCGAAAATAAAACTGGTATCAAAAACAAAATGGCCGAAAAAGTTCAACTTCTTTGTTTTTGATTCTTTTCTGACCCCGGCTGCCGCTTCGGTCGGGTAATATGACCACTCTAAAGACAACCCGTGGTCAGAAACAATTAAAAACAATTAATTTAGGAAATATAAAGAAAAATTGAAAAAATTAAATAACTCCCGAACCGGTGGGCGAAAAATTCCGAAAAAATACACGAAAAATACAAAAAGAGGCGCACAGAACACAATGCACAGAAAAATTTAATCATATGAAAATGTAAAAATTTCTTGAAAATACAAAAAATTTGGTTTTTTTCAAAAATTTTTAAGTCCTAGAGCCTTTAAAATTTTTCTAAGTTAAAAATTTGATAGAACTAACTAGCGCGCAACTTTAAGCAGTTTCAAAAACCGCGCGTCTCACTTTGGTAAAAAGAAATTAACTGTCAAAGTTCGAACACAGAATTATTTTTAAAAAAGAAATTATAAGACATAAAAATCAGCGACTTGCGGTTCCGAGCTGCTGCTGATGCGGCGCACGAGGTCTTCAATTTCAGCTCTCTCTGATGGCCGGAAACGAAACCACGCCACACACGTGGTTTTTGTTTTTTGACTGTGGCGTCTCAGCGTGACGTCACAGGAAGCCGAGCGATGCGTCAAAAGACGGGGCTTGTCAGGGCGCAGTGCGCGGCACTTCTTGTAAAAATCCAATCAGCCAAACTCGAGTAATCACGAGTTTTATGGTCAAACTTCGTTTTAACCTCAAAAACGTCACTATTTCGCACTTTTTTATGTGTCACTGTCACTTATCACGTGTGATTTCACTTGTGCGCGTATGCGCCTTGCAATTACGCAACTTTTGATGTATCGCGCGTGTCTCTACGGCTAATATGGCCACTTTTAGCAATTTTTAAGTGCGGAGCGCTCTGATTTCGCTGTTTCTCGGTCTGTGGGTGGCAGACGACTTGGTTAGGTGGTTAGGTTAGGTTAGGTTAGGTTAGGTTAGGTGGTGTTAGTTTAGGTTAGTTTTTTTTTTTTATTTTTTTTTTTTTTTTTTTTTTTTTTTTTTTTTTTTTTTTTATTCACCTACCTCCAACATGATCGGCCTATTTCTATCTGTTTTCTTTCATTCCAGTTCCATCATTTGCTACTTCTCGTACTTTTATTCAACATACTTTTTCTTTCTTTTGTTCTTCATCTTCTTACTTGGGTCATTGCCCTTCAAACTATTCTATCTTATTTTATTTAAATCTATTTATACATACTTATGATTATTTCCTTGCATTCCGGTCTCTTTTCATACTTATCTTTTGAGCTGTCCTCTGTGTCATGCCTGTCTTTTATTCTTGTCTTATTCTATTTACAGAGGGGATTTTGGTAAGCTTTATTAACCTTGTCTGTAAAGCTACATATACATTTTCTATTTCGAATTTATTAAGTCTTAGTACTTAGGGTGAGCAATGGAGAGGGGCGAGTGGCTCGTCACTGGCGACAGGCTCGCCATTGGCTACCGGCAAGCGGCGAGCGGCTCGCCACTGGCTACGAGCTTACAACTATTATAATTAATCTAGTTTCTGTTATTTTATTTAGTAACAATCTCTTATAATTAACTTATTGTCTATTTTACATTATCTTACTTGTATTGGTGTATGCTAATTAGTAATATACCCAATATATCATATTAGCATACTTTATATATCTATTTTTATTCTTTATATACACTGTTTGTTAATTTGTTGCAATAATCTAAGAATTTTTCTCTATTTTCCCTCTCATAATATCTTTAATATTTTCTAATGTTATTACTGTTCCTATTTCGTTTTCAAATTTTAATCTATCTATGCTGTACATTGGGCATTGTAAGATTAGGTGCGCAACGTTTTCTGGAACTCCTGGTTCACATTGGCACGATGGGTCCTCCTTGCACCTGAATCGAGTCAGGTATTCGGAGAACCCACCATGCCCCGTCATAAACTGTGTTGTTGTGCCACGGGGCACAATTTTCCGGATCATCCGGTAAGCTGTCACCGCGTCGGGGAAAAAGATCTTTGTGGTAGATGCAGTGCTACCAGTCGCATATCTATGGTTCACACACCTCAGCGTCTCATCCGAATGTTGCCTGACGTGTGAAACCGGACAGAGGTCATAGTCAGGTCGCTTCTTGGAGCCCACAGCGGCCTCCTTGGCTAGATGGTCTGCTCTTTCATTGCCCTCCAGTCCTGCGTGAGCTTTGATCCAATGCAGGGTAAATACCTTGCCTTGGAGAGATTTGATTATTTCTTCTAGTTTCAACGCTAATGGGTGGAGGCAACCGTGGTTTACAATAGTCTGGAGGGCTGCTTAGAGTCGCTGTAGACTCCAAAAGACGTCGCTTTGTCTCTAGAATTCGTGTCGCTTCGCATAGAGCAAGGAGTTCCGCCTGGTAGACCGTGCTATATACCGGGAGAGCAAGCTTGCGGGTTAGTGTCTCCGTGCCGCCCCTCCATAGGGACAACGCGGCTCCGACCTTACCCTCAATCCTGCTTCCATCGGTGAAAATGCGAATCTCGTGCTCGCTGTTGCGGTCTAATGTTTCTTGGTCGTGCAGGCTTATAAACTCCAAGCTCATACGCTCCGCCGGGTGGGGCGCTTCCAGCGCATAGAGCTCCACCTCTCTGCCGCTCAGCTTCCGCAGGCTTACTCCCTTCTTGGCTTCATATAAAGAAGCCACCTCTCGTACTCGGAGGTCGAGAGGGAGCATACCCGCCAGCAACAGTGCGGCGTTCAGGGAAACGGTGCGGTAGGCGCCGCATTGTTTCTGCGCAATCCACGTTGCACCACTATGCTTTTCCTAACCATTATTTTTTCCGCGGCCGGTGCCCATACGCTGGCGGCATACAATATAATTGGCTCAATGGTAGCTACGTAAATAGTTCGGACTACCTCCGGATGAAGTCCCCAGCTCACCTTTGCCGCCCTTGCCAGTTGTCTGTAAATTCCCGTTGCCTTCCGGCACACGTTAGAAATGTGAGAATTGAACGTGAGCTTGTGATCTATCGTGACCCCGAGCAGCTTGATCTCCTTGGCTAAACCAATCTCGATCCCGCCCATGGTCAGACGCGGGGCGTCGCAAATAAGTTTCCTCGTAATCACCATCGCATTAGTTTTGTGCGGGGCAAACTTGAGCTTGTTCTTGACACCCCACGACCGAACACGTTCAAGAGCAAGGTTGGCACGTCTTTCTATATCCTGAGGCGTTCTGCCCTCGAAAACCAGAACCACATCATCTGCGAAAGCCTGGCAAAAATCACCCCCACCCTCCAAGCTCCTCAGGAGAGGGTCTAGCAGAAGGTAAAGGATTGGACCTCCTATGGAGCCCTGAACGCAGCCCATCTCTTACTCTTGTTGCTGTTCTCCTGATAACGCACTACACTCTCGGTCCTTGAGATAGCTGTCAAGGCCCTCCTCAAGTTGTCACGTATGCACATAGGCGATCGCTGATCTTAGTTAGCTCAGTGTAAGCTATAGATGGCGCCTTCTAATAAGGGATCTCTGAGCAGAATGACGGACGAACTCTAGAGGTCGCCACCGTAGTTTTCTTTACTATATTTATTTAGATAATAATATGTATTTAATATTTATTTATTATTACTTATTTATTTTTATAAAAGTAGGCATTTTATTACACTCATGTACTACAAGTTTGTACGACTAAAATATCTATGACCATATTGACGTTTTTTGTCGGCCAAGGGGGGTGCTGTCGATCAGCTGTGACGGGGAATTCTAACTGTAATATTCTCGCCTTAAAAGCTGAAGCACAGCTAATAATTCAACGTCACTACACTAAACAGGAGCTTCCTCGAAAGCTCCATACCCCAACTTGGTAAGTTCTCCGATATTTAACTTTTGTTTTTTCTGTGTATTTTATTATAATTATTTTCTTTATATTTAATTTTGTGTAATTGAACTGAAGGCTTCCCTGGCCAGGGAATCTTATTATCAAACATTTCTTATATATAATATTTTAACACTTGTTAATTTCTCTCATCCGTTGTTATAAACTCAGAACTATGTTATGCTTATTACTTTTATGCAACGGATGCCGTACGGTGTTAAAATAAATTCAAACTCAGCTAAGTGACCGTTTAATTTCAAATGTAATCCTCTAACGGTTATTTAGTGAACTGTTGTATTTCAAATTTTAACGGTCACTTAGGCTATTATTTTACCTTTTGTTTTTTAAAAATAATTATATAAACTAGAATCACTTTCCTTTGCCTGCCTGTAACTCCGTAATGATTTGTCCTGCCACTCACTGCAATTCAGCTCGCCCAAGAGTTGGGGCATCGCTGCAGAGGAGTGACTGGCAAACAATCTAGCACTGGACCACAACTGACCCACCTAATTTACAGGGCACCTTCGTACGGCTTACAACTTTGTACGGCTTACAAACCTTGTACGGCTTAACAACCTTCGTACAACTTTCAAAGCTCCGTTCGGCTACAATTTCCGGCTCAGGCGGCTCCTTTAACCTGACACTAAGCCCTGACGGCCTTAACTTCCGGAGTACTGCACATCCTTCCTGGCTCGTCCAAGACCCTGATCGTTCCGGGTGGAACTTGTCCAGGCTGCTCGTCCTGCGCCTACCCAAGGCCCTTTTGACCTCGGCACGACGACCACTCAGCTGGACCAGGCCCCCCCTGCTGTGGCCAGCCTCTTCGCTCCGGGTTCTTCTCTCCGACTCCAGGGAAGTGTAGGACAGTG
>NC_133496.1:9283702-9340557 GCF_025370935.1 Choristoneura fumiferana | reverse complement strand
AACCACAGGTGCCCTACAAATATTTGATTTCCTTAGGACCCAACCATCAGATCCTGGTTGGTGCTTTGGACTCAATTGAAGGCATTCTTAAACGAACGAAAAAAAAATCAAATCGGTTCAGAAATGACGGAGTTGTGAGGTAGCAAACATAAAAAATATAAATAAATACAACCGAATTGATAAACTTCACCTTTTTTTTTAATTCTGTTAAAAAATGCCAAGGCCAAGGAGGATGACTTGACGCTGAAGTTACCTAAGTGGATCCTAGTTGGCATGCGTGCGACACACACAGCACTGCCCGCCGCGCAGCGCGACGCAGCCCTACTAAAAAAAACCGGGCAAGTGCGAGTCGGACTCGCGCAGCGAGGGTTCCGTACACATTTACCGTAAGTAAACGGGAATCGGGTCTTGAAGATATTTCTCGCTTTTTCCGAGTGATTTAATACATCCAGTGTATGCAGAGCAAAATGCAAAATGTAAGCAGTGTGGGTTCAGATTATATTGGTACTTGATATTTACAGACAGACATAAAACATCAAGATTTTCAGACTTTTCTAGTTGGTTGTATTATAATAGCTACCTTCATACCAAATTTCTAGATTCTGAGTTCACGGGAAGTACCCTGTAGGTTTTGATTCCCTAGCGAGTTTTGAAAATTTGCGGAAATTTGCAGCATAAACGGCTGCATTATTTTGATTGCGTTGGCTTAGAAGTTTGATTTAAGGGACACAGCTTTAAGGGACAGTAGACCTCAGTATTTGATATTTCCAGCTTGATACCTCCGCGCGTTCTTGAGAAAAAAGGTCTGGACAGACAGACAGACAGACGGACAAAAAGTGATCCTATAAGGGTTCCGTTTTTTCCTTTAGAGGTACGGAACCCTAAAAACTCATATTATGAAAACAACAAACAAACAACAACCGGCCCGGTTTTTACCGCGAGCAGAGCGGATTCATTAATGACTTAGTTTAACTCGCAAAAGTAAATTGCGTAGGTACTTATGTTTCCACCAACAAATACTTAGTTGAGCAGAAACGACAGAAACGAGTGAAAAGAGTTGAAATGAACTCGCTCAGTTCTAGAGAGCGGAGCGGTGTCATTTCGAAGTCCGTTCAACTCGCAATGGTAGATTACATAGGAGCGTTCCTACAGAGAAAGATGTGAGCGGGGCGAGTCAAACAAGTTAAAAAGCGTGAAAAAAAATTTTTTTTTTTTAAATAAAACGACTACAAAAAACCACGAAAATAATTTTCTACCAGTCTGAAGTCGGTCGGTGCCTCTGCAGCACACGAGCCAGCAGCCTATAGTCATCTATCTCACCTACGCACTATGTGTTTGGCTTCAATCACTCCTGCTGGCTCGTGCTGAGACACCGACCGACTTCAGACTGGTAGAAATTCATTTTCGTGGTTTTTTGTAGTCGGTTCAGATTTTTTTATATTTTTTTTTCACGCTTTTTACTATAAATAATCTAAGATACAATAGTTTAATATCAACACACCAAAAATGCTAGGACACGATAATTATTATTTTAATTCGCAATCTGTCCCTTCGGAACATTCAGCAGAAGCTCAAGTGTGTGTACTCGTGTATTGTCCTGGTCAAAATCCGATTGCTTGCAATTCTCCCTTAGCGTCCAAAGTCCGAGGTCGGCTCAATAGGAGCACCCTTTGGCATGCTAAGTAAACAACCCACTTGCTGAGCAGCCCATCTGGTTGCTCGCCCTCTCTCCGGTAAGCTGTAAAAGCCGTCTGAGGCTAACAGCAACAGTCCATCCGAAAAAAAAAAAAAAAAAAAAAAAATTGTCCTGGTCGGTGCGCGCCCTGTGACGCGCCCGTATCTATGCATAATAATACGAGTATAATGCTAGCTATCATTTCAGTAGGTCTTGGATGGATCTCCTCTTCAGCCGACTAAATGTGGCGTATTTCCTCATCAGGTAATTTGCCAAGTTGTTAGGATGTTTTTGTATTCTTATCCTGTATTTGCCTATGCATGTCTGAATAACTTTTTAGGGTTCCGGACCCAAAATGGCAAAAACGGAACCCTTATAGTTTCGTCAAGTTCGTCTGTCTGTCTGTCCGTCCGTATATCACAGGCATTTTACTCGAAAACTACAAGATTTTAGTCACTCCATACACGTAACAGAAATTGAAACAAATTTTTTTAACTCGCATCAACGTGTGGCACATAGTTTGACAGGTCTTTTGAAAGTAAGGTTTCTCAAAAACTTTTTGATTAAGTGAAGATTTCCGGAAATAATCGCTCCCAAAGTAGCAAAAATTGTTTCCCCCTCCTCTATCTTGTAAACCGTTTGTCCAATAAATATGGAAAGGTAACGCTTAATAAATACTTTCAACGAAAATTGGTTTCAACATGATCGGATATACCGTTTTTGAGATATTGCCGAAAAACTGCGCTTCTCAACAAAAGGACGTAAGTGCCGTGAAGATACGCTCTTTTTCTGGTAATAAATTTTAAGACTGTAGTACTTATGTGTTTTAATTGTGTTATAACGCACATAATATTATTTGTTTTTTTCGTAATGGCTACGGAACCCTATCTTGGGCGTGTCCGACACGCTCTTGGCCAGTTTTTTACAGTTGGAATATCTCAGTCATGGTGTATTCTTGCATTTTCAGGGTTCCGGAGCCAAAATGGCAAAAATGGAACCCTTAAGAGTTTCGCCATGTCTGTCTGTATGTCGGTCCGCGGCTTTGCTCAGGGACTATCAATGCTAGAAAGCTGTAATTTTGCACGTTAATATATGTAAACTATGCCGACAAAATGGTACAATAAAAAATTCAAAAAAAAAAATCTTAGGGTACCTCCCATAGACGTAAAGTGGGGATGATTTTTTTTTCTCATCCTACCCTACAGTATGGGGTATCGTTGGATAGTTCTTTTAAAACCATTAGGGGTTTGCTAAGAAAATTTTTAGATTTAATGATCTGTTTGCGAAATATTCAACTTTAAAGTTCAAATTTTCATTAAAATCCCCCCCACCCCCTCTTAAGGCGGCACGATTTCCATACTAATTTATTAACACAATCATGTGCGCTTGAAAGAATAATTTGAAACTAAAGTCACATCTGTTGGCTTTTATTTTGTTCTTTATTTGAGGCACTTTTTATTTACCTAAAGAAAGCTTTTGATTAATAGCTTAATCTAGATGATTATTTTAGTTAATTTTAGTCAATATGTGAGTGGACGGCGACAGTATCGTACGCCAACGGCTCGGTTAGTAGTGTGCGTTTCAGCTACGTTGTCAACTCGCCGACAATTCGATTCTAAGCGACGTTGCCAGATTTCGTTTGATTTTTCTGATCAAAATCACATAATTACCATTTTGAAGCACGTTTCCCTTTTTTAAAAATATTTTTGCTGGCCATAGGTACAAAGTCCGTCAATCAAAAGACTGAAGCGCAACAGACAAATGCATTGCCAATTCTTTGGATTTCCGACAGAAATTAGGAAGAAAATCACATAACATGAACGTATTAACAAATAAGTACGGAGAATTGCATTAACGGATTATAAATTAGTAGTGATAAAATCAGACAAAGGCTGCATGGCTTGTGGCTTTAGCTTTTTCCATAAAATAAAAGTAAAAAAACTTCTCAATTGTCAAATGTCAAATTCGTCAAGTCATAATTTTTTGTTCGTTTGTTGTCATGACATTGTTTCAACTAATGGAGTATTTTTTTCCTAAATTAAATTATCGTAATTTGTCCTCGAAATTGGCTAATGTGCTATAGTCTAAAATGTGATTGGAGTTATATTTTCTAGTATTGAATTGAATTATAATTCACATTGGAAACCATGAAGCCACGAACTTTGCGAAAAAAATATATAAAGCATCAATACTCTGGTCTCGAAAAAGACACATTATAAGGAAATTAAAAAGTAAGTACAGTAGAGGCTGAGTACAACATACAACTTCTACCACCCCCGTGGGTACCGTAGGAATCGGCTGAGGGAAAATATCAGAAAATGGGCAGCAGCGTTTTCCAAGCAACCCCATATAATATACTGCGCTCGCCAACCCGTTTATCAAGCGTGGCGAGTACTTATTGGCAACACGGGAAAATATAGGGGAGGCCTAAAGTCCACCGGTGAACGTCCTGAGGCTAATATGGAGATGATGACGGTGATGATAATATTGAAAACCATATCCATACTTCCATACTAATATTATAAATTCGAAAGTTTATGTGTTTGTTTGTATGTTTGTCCGTCTTTCACGTCGATACGGAGCGACGGGTCGGCGTGATTTTTGGCATAGAGATAGTTTATGGGTCAGAGGGTGACATTTTACAGATTTTTTTTACTGTTTTTTTCCAAGTACCTACCCAGCCCCTTGGTAGCGGACATACTTTTGAGCCTCATATTATCGCGGTAATTTTACAGGTCAGAGAAAAGTTCATTTGACAAAAAATGTTTCTTTAAAATATGTTTTGTTTTCATAAAAAAATATTTAATTACAGAGTGAAAAACACTGTCAAAACATACATTGTTGGCTGGTAAGCTGTGTATGAGACTGGCACAAGACTGCAAAAGTGGCGTAAAAATGCAAGTGGCACTCAGCAGTGGTTGTATGTGGGCTAATTTGATTGATTGATGTAAATAAATAAATAAAAACTTACTTAGTGATGGACTTTTTTATTTGTTGTTCAATAGAGCCTTAGATTACTACCCAACCAATTAAATTTGAAATAAAAATAAACAAGTCTAATTTTATATTTTCACGTGTTTTTCGATGGAGGAAAATATCGTGAAGAAACGTACACACACACCTGCAAAATAATTATTGGTGCAAAATAATGACCGTGACAATCCACCTTAAATCTAAACCGGTGGGTGGAAAAAATTTAAAAAAAATTCAGGATGGTAGTAAGTACATCAAACTTACAAGGAAAACTATAACGGTTATGATTTCTCGAAAATATTAGTACTTTAAGAGTAAATAGCAGCCTAAGGTATAAAATATACCTAAACTTGGAAGATTCCGTATAAAATACGAAATCCTTAGAAAAATATTACTTAATGTTTTCGTAATGGTTACGGAACCCTATTTTGGGCATGTCCGACACGCTCTTGGCCGGTTTTGTTTATTTATTTATTTATTTATGTATTTGGGCACAAACGGTACAATAAAACTTACATTGTAAACAATGACATCAAAAATTAACCAACAAAGTTGCCACAGGTTATTAATTCCCAATAATAAAGTATGAAACGGGTAAAGAAATAACAAACACACAAAGAAAAGAAAAAAGGCTACGACTTGCAAAAAAGAGAACGTGCATATAACCCATTCTCAAAAAAATGGCATAACATTACTTAACTACTACTAATGACAGTCTTAAATATTTACTAAGAGAAATGCTAAATATATCAATATCAGAGAATTTGCTGTTATACATTTTACAAACTCGTTAATGAATGAGTTCGCAGCATATTTGCGATGAGTTAAGGGTACATGAAGCATACAATTAAGATTTCTCGAAAATATTAGTACGAAGAGTAAATAGCAGCCTAAGGTACTCAAAATATACGGGGAGTCCGTATAATTTACGAAATCCTTAGAAAAATATTACTTAATGTTTTCGTAATGGTTACGGAACCCTATTTTGGGCGTGTCCGACACGCTCTTGGCCGGTTTTGTTGATATAACAAGGTGCTTTGACAATAATGCGTAGAATTTTGGATTGATAATGCTGACAAAATAATAAGTAGTGAAAAAAAAAACCTTTTTGAGCATTTAGTAGGAATCATAGAAATCAAATGGTACCTTTTTTCGGTTTAAAGATCATTTATTCTCATAAGAAATATACAATTTCGCTGACATGAGAATTTTTATAACTAAAATTACGTTAACATTTAGATTAAACCGGCAATACCGGTATTGGAACATGCTTTTTAAGTAGTAAAGATAAATACAAAATTAAATATTAATCACTTTTCGTAGGCAAAAATATTATGGCATACCTTCCAACATAAGACAATCAAGTGCAACAATATTGTAGGTAGCATTTTTATCTAAGTAAGTACACGTGAAATCTGGAGCAAGTAATTCTAGTGACTTGCTTGCACTGACACAAAAAATTTATCATGCATGTATACACACCAAATAATGAACTTAAATCGACCTCCAGGCGTGGGTCATAATTCGGTCGTACCTACGTAAGGTATTATTGCAATGAATATTAATGAAACAGAAACAAAACAAAATGTGGGTCGGTAGGTGTAGATGACAATTGCAAGCAATGTCACAGAATAAATCATAATACAAGCACTGTTTAATAACTCTAGTAATAATATAAATAAATACAAATAAAATAAAAAATAAAAAAAATGTCTGTTTACTATTCCACGGCAAATTGAATTAGCGAATTTGGATAACATTTAACACACAGACAGTTTATAGCTTGGTTTAATTCCACTAATACAATAAATGCGACAGTTTGTAAGTCTGTACCTCATCACGTCAAAACTGCTCAACCGATTTAGATGAAATTCGGTATACAAATAGTTTGAGTCCCGCCCAGGGAAAGACATTGGAAAGTTTTTATCCCGGAAATCTGCATAGTTCCCGCGGGATAGCGATGAACGAATCTTACGTGGACGGCAACACACAGCTGTGGCCGTGGAGTCACAGGCAACAGCTAGTACAAATTATTTTAAACAATAGAGGATCGATAGCAAAATAAGGGAGTTTTTTTTGTTCATAATCTAAAAATGACAGTGCAGGCTTTATAGACGTTAAGCTTGTTGTGTGCGTGCATGTACATGTGTGTGTTATGTCAGATTTAGTTCTTCAGCTAGCTACCAGATAGCGCTTGTTACCATACATGCAAATTTGACCGTAGAGTTGCCACTCCTTTTCTATATTGGTACTAATACTACTAATACTAAGTAAGTGGTCAGCATTTCTATTTCGGTATTTGCGATATCACTTTTATGTTTTAATTTAATTTGTGAATTAATGTCTTTGTTTAGTATTTTACGAATTAAGATACACATATTATAAGTATAAAGCTGTTTGACCGACAAGAGCTGGGTACCTTTATAATTTTTTTCCGTTGGGGTGAGATAGTCATAGTGGAAAAGGATTTTAACAATTTTATTTTGACTGATTTGTAGGTCTGATACGTTGGTTTTGGCTGCACTTCCCCAGATTTCGATGAGGTATTGAGCATGTGGTTTGACTAGTGAGTTATATATTAGGAAAGCAACCTGTCGTGGGAAACAGCAAGCAGTTCTTCGTACAGATCCTATAAGGGAAGACAGCTTGGTTCGAATGTGCTCAATATGTGGCTTCCAAGTCAGTCCACTATCAACAAGTAAGCCCAGATATTTTTCCTCTGTACTCTCTTTCAGCTCTTGCCCGTCCAGCGTTAATGGAGTTGCTCATGGGTTTATTTTTGTCTTTGAAGATTATAAATAAAGTTTTATCAGCATTTATAGTGAGAAGATTGTATTGGAACCATTCATGAAGTAGATTAAGATCTTGTTGTACTTTTGAAATAGCGTCAGATATGGATTTTTCGAGATAAAAAAGGCAGGTATCATCTGCATACAAGGTAAGTTGGTCATGGAGTTGTAAGTCTTTTATATTGTTAATGTAAATTAAATTAGAAGTGTTTTCTGATTAGGTACTTACCTTATAACATTAACAAAAGTCTACTGTTAGTAACAATTAACGTTAAGTTATTGAAACTTTAGAATAACTAGATGATTAATATTAATTTATTTACCATCATAATTTTTGTTTAGTATTTTGGAATATTTTGGTAAATCAGCATTACAAAAATAAAAAATTGCTTGATGACAAGGGAACAACTTACTAAAGCGACACTTATCTCTCAAACCATTTTGCTACGAATTATTAAAAACTATTTATAGATTTTTAAATTGTGTGTCATACATTCCTGGAAATTACAAAATTGGCCGTTTGGATAATAAGTAATGTTTTTTTTTCGTAAAAAAAAAACTTTAAATCGCTCTCCTGTAAAGTTGAAGAAGTGTCGCTTTAGCACTTTTGCCTGCCGAGCGACGATTACCTACAAATCTGTATGACACCCGTCATTAAAATTACGTAACCATAAGTATATAAGGGTCAAATTTTTTATGTATTCAGTAGTTTGTTTCTGAAAACTTAAGCTAACATGTTGTTCCTTATATTACTCCTAGCTGTTGCATTGTGGGCTTTGAAAGTTTTAAAGTTTCATGTAACGAAGAAAAGGCAAAGGCTTCTGGCACTGGCAGCTCAGGTTCCAAGTGATAAAGCAGCTTTACCTTTTATAGGACACGCCTATAAATTCATCGGAGGCAGTAAGTTTTGTGAAATTAGGTTTTTTTTTACATTAATTGGTCACATAATTGTTAACTCTGCTTGGAACGTTATAAATAAATAAAATAAATAAATAAATTCATGTTCATAATTTATTAGAGATCTTAACTCTAGAAATATCAATGTCAAAAACGAAGTTACTATTACTGTTATTATTATAATTTTTAGTTTTTACCTCATTGTTCGTTATAATCAAATGTGAGACTTAGGCCCAGCACACATGGTGAAACGCAAAGAACTGCAACGAAACTGCAACTTCTAGTTACTTTTGCGTTTCATTTGAGTTTATGCCGACCGGATGGCTAAGTGGTTAGAGCACCTGACTACGAAGCTTGAGGTCCTGGGTTCGAATCCCGGCCGGGGCAGATATTTGTGTGAATAACACGAATGTTTGTTCTCGGGTCTAGGATGTTTAATATGTATTTAAGTATGTATTTATCTATATAAGTATGTTTATCCGTTGCCTAGTATCCATAGTACAAGCTTTGCTTAGTTTGGGACTAGGTCAATTGGTGTCAAGTGTCCCATGATATTTATTTATTTATTTATTTATTTATGCCATAAACTCCTTTGAGAGATCCACACATGACGCAACCAGTTTGAAACCGGTTAAAAACGCATTGCAAATCAGTCGTATTGAAACCGGCGTGTAGGAAACTCGTGTTTGCGTTTCATCGGCTTGGCGTCTTTTTCGATGCAATAAAATGACTGACGACGATGATAAAACATTAAATTTGCGTTGGAAGTCGACTTTTGCTCATACGATAACATCCATGAATTTTCTATCAGTTTCTTGCAATTCTTTGGCAGCCGCAAACATACGGCAGTTGATATTCTTCTCAATGTATATGGTCGTAAGTATCCACACTACTTTGTTTACGCCACCTTTGTCGAAGATACAAATAAAGAACCACATCTTCTTCATCACTTGATTTAGACATTTTGTAGACGTCTGTTCTCATAACGGAAATGATTTTATCAAATGTGGTAATGTTTTATTCAAATTGTGGTTGCGGCGTGTGTGTAAAACGATTGAAACTGGTTTCAAACCAATAATTTGAAAAGGGTTTTGTTGCAGTTGCGTTTCACCGTGTGTGCTGGGCCTTAAAAAAAAAATTCAAATATTCAAATGATTTATTCAGTAAATAGGCCGCAATGGGCACTTTTACACGTCATTTTTTAAACTACCAGCGCTTTCGGAAAGACCATCATTGCCAAGAAGAATGCGCCGCAAGAAACTTGGCAGAAAGTCATTTTTTCATAAAAATATAATTACAAATAAAATACTTAAAAACTATATTATACAATTAAAGAAAAAAAAATACAAAAAATAATAATAAAAGAAATACAGGGATGTATGGGGTCCCTTAGTTACAATACTAAACACTAACTAACTATATCTAAACTATATCTACGTTCAGTGGAAGTGTAGAATGCTTCCACCGTCATAAATTTTAAAATAATAATAACAATAATTTAGTTCTGAAATATACATTTCAGGTCAAGTACCATTAAGCTTTTGGATTTCGAAGGCAAGTTCACGTCTGCCGCCCCAAAGTTAGCTCACACGCACTCATGTCATGCTCTGAAAGCAGAGCGGTACGAGGCATGGTATTGCTTCCGTTCCCATAAGCTCTATGGGATCGTCTTGGGAACTTCGACGTCGCGAGCCTGTGACTAGAATTTAAACTAAAAATATAAAAGTTTAAAATCCATAAGCTTAACAATATACAGCCTTAAACATAACAAGGGGATGTATAAAGTCCCTGAGTTAATAATAAAATTATTATACGGCAAGGGGATGTATAAAGTCCCTATGTTAATAATAAAATTCCTAATCTAAATAATTCAGAGATGTATATAGTCTCTAAATGTCAAAGTAAACTAATTAATAAACTTACTTTTAAGTTTCGCTAAAGCATTATTCAAATCACAACTATCTACTATTATTCATTACAAATACAATATAATTAATTTAACAATGCAAAATATCAGCTATTCGACCAGATAGCTAAGTTGTTAGTGACCCTGACTACGAAGCTAGCGGTTGCGGGTTCGATCCTCGTGACGGACAAATATTTGTATGATGAATACGAATGTTTGTAAGTACATACGTACGATGTTTGTATGTATTTTAGTATATATTTATCTATAATAATGTATGTCCATCCGTTGTCTAGCACCCACAGTACAAGCTTTGCTTAGTTTTTGGGACTAGGTCAATTATGCCATGCTCAAGCTAAAAATCGGCTAAGTGACATCTGGTCAAATTCTGTACCTACAGAATAAAAACCGGCCAAAAGCGTGTCGGACAAGCCCGAAATAGGGTTCCGTAGCCATTACGAAAAAAATAAGTAATATTTTTCTAAGGATTTCGTATTTTGTACAGAATATTCCAAATTTGGGTATATTTTATACCTTAGGCTGCTATTTACTCTTAGGGGCTGTTTCGCCATCCATTGATTAGTGTTAACTGGCGGATAGCTGTGATGCCGTCTCTATTTGTTTTGTTCGAATAGACGGAGACGGCATCACGTTTAACCGTCAGTTAACACTAATCAATGGATGGTGAAACAGCCCCTTAAACTACTAATAATTCCCAAGAAAACTTAACCGCTATAGTTTTCCTTGTAAGTTTGATATACTTACTACCATCAATTTTTTTTAAAATTTTTCCATTTTTTTTTGAAAATTTGCATTTTAAAGTTGAATATTTTGCAATAAAATCACTGAATCGAAAAATCGTTTTAGCAACCTGGTATTGCAGGTGTCTATGGGCGGTGGTGATCTCTTACCATTAGGAGACCCACTTGCTCGTTTGCCATCCAGTAGAATAAAAAAAAACAGGGTAGACAATAGGAGGTCTATCTTTTAAAAGCGATCTCTTCCAGGCAACCATTTGGATGCATTGATCATTATTGTTACCTAACGGTACTGAGCCTTGACTGTCATTACGATTGTTGCAGATTTATGGGAGGAGCTTCAAAGACTCAGTAAACTGGCTGAGAGCGAGGGTGGCGTTATAAAAATTTGGATTGCTTCCAGCCCGATGTTCAGTAAGATATGAAATTATGTGGAACAACAGCAAAAATAAGTGTATTAGAGAGAAAAATAATAAAAATAAACAAGCGTAGGACGTGGAGTGGGCGTTTTCAAAAAAAAGTGTACCCTTTTGTTTTTTTTTAATTTTGGAAAAAATATGGTTTGGTCTAATCAGAATCAAGTTGCGCCCATGTACATCAGTTCATTATGGTGTCGACACAACAAGTGTAACAAACAGCTGTGCCAAACATTCATTAATCAAATCATGTATAGGCTGACCAGGAATATAAAAACCTGACTCGAGGGCAGCACTTCTACGTTTTATATTGCAACATTCTTGACACTTACTATACGATATCTACTTACCAGTCTTATTGACAACGGTGTCAGTGAAGTTATTTAAAAAAAAAAAACTTGAATTACATTGTGAATTATTTTCCTTCCAAGGCTGTGGATTATCTTCGGCATTTTAACGCACAAAAACACAAAATAACACTTTAAACTACCGCACGTAAACAACGTTAAACTTTGGCAGCAATACAGATGACATTTGAATTTACCGGTGCAAGAAATTAGTTCTATTGGTTTTCCGCAATATAGCGAGGTTTTTGATAATTCTGGTCAGCCTTTAGATTATATTTCGGTCTCTCGCATTTCCAACTTCTCCTGTCGGCAGGTAAGTTTTGCCAATCGTTTCTGTGTCCAAGTCGTCCCGCCACCTCCGTCTCAGTCTACCGCGCCGCCGTTGACCAACTTGGCGCGCCCACTGGGTAGTAACCTGTGCCCATCTCTCCGCTGCATGAGGCAGACATGCCAGCCCAGTCCCACTTCAGCCTGGCGGTTTCTCTACCTACATCTGCTATGCACGTTTTCGAGCGCAACATGGTGTTCCGGATCCGATCTGTCCTTTTGATACCTAAAATGCTACGCTCCATAGCCTTCTGGCAAACCTTCAACTTGGACTTCAGGATCTCGGTTAAGGACTATGTTTGGGCACCGTAGGTTAAGATGGGCAGTATACAAGAGTGAAAGGTTGCCCTTCAATAGTTTCTTCATAGACCAAAAGCTCTTCCAGGCATTGTCGATGCGTCTTTCCACTTCTATAGCGATCCTCTTAAGGTCATCCGTCCACCGTGCCTCAGGACGCCCTACACTAGGTTTTCCCGTCCGTGGTCTCCATTCGAGGACTCGTCTGCTCCACCGTTCATCGGTCCTGCGTCAATGTCACTTGTCAATATATCTTGTTGTGTTGTGTGTATTTTATAATTTAACTATTTAATGAGCGTGAAGCTGTTATGTGCATCTAAAAAAAAATTTTATTCTAGAAAAAAAAATTTTTTCAATGTGACGAAAAAGTTAATTATCAGGTAACTACTTTTACCTTATTATGTTCATATCGAATGAACAGAGCCGTTTGCCGAAGTTAATGGAAATAAAGAACACGGTGTATAAAGACCTAGTACATAATATTTGTTATTTATAACTATGATCTATTTTTTTTGCGTAATATTTTATGTTTACGTAATGCTGCGTTTTTTTTTGATAAATTACTAAATCAATATACATGCTGTAACATTCATATTGGTCAGTATGGGAAAGTGTGAAACTTTACCCAAGATCTGTTCTTAGGAGCCATGTCATCGATTTTAGTAAGAAGAAATACTGCATTCATTTATTAAAAAAAGTAACTTGTACTCAGTTCGGGAGTCGAACCCGGTCGTTTTTTAAAATAAAACATAATAATATACTTACTATTATTTGTTTGGATATCGGTTGTGTGGGTAAGTGATAAATTTTAATATGAAACACGTTATTTACATAGAATAAATAAAATGCATTGTATTTCATATTCTTCAATAATATAAGTTTTATTTTTCAAAACGTCCGGGTTCGATTCTCGAGCTGAATAGAAGTTTTTTAAAATGTAAGAATGCAGTTTTTCTTGTGACTAAAATCGATGACATGGTTCAGGTTTCAGACTTTCCCATACTGATCGATATGAAGTTTACACCCTGTATTATGTACACTTGAAGGTGAAAAACATTGCACATAAAATAGCAATTACAACAATAAATATCATAAAATTAACTGATGATTTATTTCCAGAACAATACAGGTCCAACTATAAAATAGGTATATTATGTACAGTAAAATTAAATAAACTAAATTATATTAAATCTAAAATGGACCTGCGGCATGGTACCAAAGATGCTGGCAGCATTTCCCCGCTGGATCGCAAGACTGATGCGTTGAGCGAGGAAACTGCCAGCTCTTCGGTCTCCTGTCCTGTGGTATCTCTGAGTCTCTTTGATAGATCTTTGAAGAGACTCAGAGCGCCAGGGCCCCACGGACCAAGGGTCTCGACGCCGAAAGGTACAAAATAATTTTTCTTTCACTACAACATTCTTGGAATATATTAAAAAAAGAAAGCCTTGAACAAAAGGTTTCACAGTTTCTTAAACTTCTCGTTATTGCATTGTTAAGCCGAGTTTAGACTTGCAAGAAAAATTGTGCAAGTGGCATTACATTGCGGCGCTCGATTGAGCACTACAAACTCGTTGGCTTTACGGCCTCGCAATGTAATGCAACTTGCACGATTTTTCTTGCAAGTCTAAATTCGGCTTTAGTTATGTAACCCACAATTAAAAAAAACACTACCTGACAGTCAAATACATGTCTGAAACGTAAGCATAATATTACCTACTTACCTACCTACCGTCAATAATTCTGAACATTATCTTGTAATTTAGGTAATAAACAATAATATACCTACTTGATGTCTTCTTCCAGCCATATTCGGGCCACATGAATCATCATCATCATCAATATCTTCTTATTCAATGATCTTCTTATCATTCTTATGCAATGATCAATCCTCTTTTTCAGTCGTCAATGATCCAGATGATGCTTTTACTGTGCTCAATTCCTGCCTGAAGAAAAATTTAATCTATGACCTAAGCAAACGCTGTTTCGGCAACGGGCTGATTCTCGCGGATGGTAATAATAGACTTTAAGTTTACCTACTTTGTGCTTTTAAATGCTCCATGATTCTCGAATTTATAATTATCGATAATACAAGTACATTGTGTGTAAATAACGTCTGCTAATTCATAAAGGGCCAAATAAATTGAATACAAAAGGATTTGCGAAAAAATAGGCTTTATTACAAAAAACTATATTTAAAAAAATAACCATTTTTATGAAATTATCACTAATAGTACATTACTACCGGGGTTGCCGGCCAAGAGGATATATAGCCTCGTGCCTACATCCTTCCTTTGGGAAGGACATAACAAATAATTTTATTATAATTGGACACTGATGGCCTTTGTAAAGTTCATAGTGAAAAACTAGTAGGAAAAGCCGGAGATTTTTTCCTCCTTTTTTCCTGAATATCTTAAGCTCTAAGCAATATAATTTGAAAGTTTCAAAAAGATATTCTAAAAAAGTGCCTTTGGATAGGGCAGGAGGATAGAGATGCGAGGCCGGCAACCCAACGTTCCGGCCGAGGCTTGTATATTGCTTTTCTTAAACATGACATAAAATAAAATAAAAAAACCGGCCAAGAGCGCGTCGGACAATAGATACATACTTAAATACATAGTAAACGCCCAAGACCCGAGAAAAAACATTCGTATTTTTCATACAAATATATCTGCCCCAAATACAAATACAAATAATTTCCCGACACGGGAATCAAACCCGGGACCTCAAGCTTCGTAGCCAGGTTCCCTAACCACTGGGCCATCTGGTCGTCTAAATTATTAGTAATTTAAGAGTAAATAGCAGCCTAAGGTATAAAATATACCTGAACTTGGAATATTCCGTACAACATACGAAATCCTTAGAAAAATATTACTAAGTTTTTTCGTAATGGCTGCGGAACAACACATACGCTACTTGTTATTTCGATTTTCCCACGGGATAGTTTTGTAATTAAGGGACCCCATGAATCCCTGTATTATTATTATTATTTTGTATTTTTTTCTTTAATTGTATACTGTAGTTTTAAAGTATTATACTTAATTGATATTATTTTATTTTGAAAAAATGACTTTCTGCCAAGTTTCTTGCGGCGTATTCTTCTTGGCATTGATGGTCTTTCCGAAAGCGCTGGTAGTTTAAAAAATGACGTGTTAAAGTGCCCATTGCGGCCTATTTACTGAATAAATGATTTGAATTTGAATTTGGAAACAGAAATTTTTTGAAATTTCAGCACTGGGTTTCACAACACAACCTCAATGAAGACCATGATATAAATTTTGGAAATTTCCAGGGGAATTTTGTAAAATCCCAAAAATTTCAATTGCAACTACCAGACCGAATAGTTTACGCGTGCGAAGCCGCGGGTAAAAGCTAGTACATTTATAAAGATAATGACAAAAGCGTGATGAGCGCTAAATTCAAGGTGATGATGAATTTAATTAAAACATTAAGTGGCTGTTTCACCATCCATTGATTAGTGTTAACTGGCGGTTAGGTGTGATGCCGTCTCTATTTGTTTTGTTCGAATAGACGGAGACGGCATCACATTTAACCGTCGGTTATCGCTAATCAATGGATGGTGAAACAGCCCCTAAGAGAAGTATCTTCGTTCCATTCTCCATACAAACGTAGTCCCGGTCTCATTTGAAAACTAGGCAACAGAAATAGATGAAATTTGGTAAGTATGGACAAGACGTAATTATCTATGCCTGTGGTTCTTCAGATTTTCATATAAATGTGTAATATCAGAATTACAGGAGCTCAAAAGTAGACAGAAAAAGATCTCAACTTTGCACGAGAATTACAGACTAATAAAGCATTTTTCTTTTTCAAAAAGCAAAGCGGACGTGTACTAATTAGAGTTACGAGTTTCTGAGTTTAACTTACGATCAGTTATCGATAGTATTGTTGTTGCCATTAAGGTTAACTTTAAGTGTTTGTGTTGTCACTGCATGCGACGAGAGCGAGACCCTGCTCTTCGCCCCCCGCGGATAAATATTTGCGTGAGTGCGCCGTGCGCAGCTGTCGATCCCTACTAGTGAGCTACTTGAGGAATTCGATTTAATTTATACTTACCTACATATATAATAAAAAAAAAAAAAAAAAAAAAAAAAAAATGAGCACTTTGCGTCGTACACCTCCTAAAAGTGGATCCCAACCGGACCTTCCGACCTATGTGGACCAGGATGCTCACCAAATCACCATGCGCAAAAGGAAGCAGCAGGGACATGAGTATGACATTAAACTCGAACTTTCTGAGTTCAGAAATGACATAATGTCCCTTCTTACAAATTTCACTACATCACAAAATGAAAAAATTTATAGCTATGCGAGAGGACATAAGATCTGAAATTAAAGATCAATTGCGTGTTATGACTTCATTATCAGAGTGTTTTGGAGGTACAATCTCAGGTGAAGACTAGCTTATCTGAATTTGAAAATAGGATCACTTTGACTGAGAAGAAAGTTGCAACAATGACAACACTCTCGAAATCGCTCGATGAGGCCCATGAAACTATTAAGCGTTTGGTCACCGAAAATGACAGCAATAAACAGTTCTCTATGATGAATAATTTGGAGATTTCTGGTATACCTTACGCCAAGGGAGAAAACTTACTCACTGTTCTCCGAAACATATCTACTAAAGTCGGATACTCGCTAGGTGATAGTGATGTCGACGTTATTCATCGAGTGCGCCGCTTCCATTCAGATCAGAGTGAAACACAGAAAAACAATAGACCACCAGCTGTTATTGTTAGATTCACACAGCGTCGTCGAAAAAATGAATTACTAGCCGCAGTGCGCGCTCGCCGCGGCCTAACCACCGCTGACATCGGCCTGCCGGGGCCTGCCGCCACCGTGTACGTCGGCGACCACCTAACCCCAGCCAATAAATTGCTGTTGAAACAAGCTAGACAATTACGGCTACAACATAACTACACTTTTCTGTGGATACGCGACTGTAAAATATTTATTCGTAAAACCGAACAAAGTAAGGTTATCTATATAAGTAATGAATCCGACCTTAAAAAAATCAAGTGACTGGTATTTTTATCAGCGTTATGTATTTTTATAATTTTAAATATTATATTTTCTTCCCATAAAAACTCTCTAAATACTCTCTTGCCCTTGCAATATTGCAATTGTGCTTATAAGCATGTGTGTCATACGCTATACTCATCTGATCTAATTGTTTTTTGTACTGTTTACAACTACAAACGTGAACTTATTATTTGTTTACACTTTTTTATTGAATACTTTGCAAGCATGTCTCTTTTAAATATTAATCTACAAAATATATTACATTATTTCTATTCTAGTATTTTTTATTTAAAAAGTGAATATCCGTCTTTTTCTAGGAGTGCCGCGAATTCTATTTATTTAATAAAGGTAAAAACTTATTTTAAATTTGTATTTAAAAATGGCCAATAACGCTTTCAATGGTTATTATCAGAATGTGAGGGGTTTGCGAACAAAATCTTGCGATTTTTTCTCGAAAGTTGCTCAATCAGACTATGATTTTATCTGTTTAACGGAAACTTGGTTGACTCCAGACTTTTATGATGGAGAATTTTTTGATAATAGTTTTGATGTTTTTCGATCCGATCGATCAGCTGAAGAGAGCGGGGCGGCGCGTGGCGGTGGCGCGGCCGTGGCGACGGGATTGGCCCGTGCCGCCGCGTGCTCACTGTGAATGTGTCTGGGTTTCTTTACCGCTTGATCGCAATAACGATTCGCAACAACAATCATGCTTCAATATAGCTTGTACTTATATTCCTCGAGGTGCCGGTTATAGGGAATCGTTAATTTCATTTTTCGATACCGCTAGTCAAATAATTATAGAAAGGCCTAATGATTTATTCCTGATTACCGGCGATTTCAATATACCTGAGGCTGAGTGGGTGGCCCGTTCTTCAGCGGGAATGCATTTAATACCGGGTAACAGCTATGCAATACAACTCATTCAAGATTTTTTATCGTTCACCAATTTGAGTCAATTTAACTGTATACTAAACGCCAATAATCGTATACTTGATTTAATACTGTGCAGCACCGAATGTACAGTAAATGCTTGCGACCAACCGCTCACGCCCGAAGACACTCATCATAAAGCAGTCATTATAGATTTAAAATTAAATTTCAAACCCACTCTTAAGCCGGCCCCTAATTTAATTTATAATTTTAATTCTGGTGATTATAACACGATCAACTTGGAGTTATCAAAAATAAATTGGTATCATTTCTTCGCCGATTGTAATTTCAAAAGTTGTGTTACAAATTTCTATGATCTTTTGAATAATTTGATTAGTAATTATATTCCAAGACGTAGGGTGAATGCATCTGTGTCTGTGCCAGTGTGGTACACTAGACCTCTTAGAAAGATGCTTAATGAAAAACGTAAGTATCACAGGTTGTGGAAACAATACGGTAATCCTTTGGATTATGAAGCCTTTAAAGTATTACGAAAACGCGCAGCTAAAATGGAATTACAGTGCTATAACAGCTACATATCTCACACGGAACAAAAAATAAAATCAAACCCTAATTTTTTTTGGACTTTTATTAAATCTAAAAATCTTAAACATAAACTACCACAAATTATGATTTACAAGGACTCTGTTACATCAAACGGTGAAGAAATTTGTAATTTTTTTAACGATCACTTTCACTCCGTATTCGAAAACTCTAGTAATAGTTTGCTTTGTAATAATGACTGTTTACCACCACCCTGTGAACCTTTAGTCGATATAAGTTCTATAGAAATTAATCGCAGCACTGTCCATAAACTATTAAACACAATTAATGTCAACAAGGGCGCTGGTCCGGATGGCATTCATCCTATTTTTATTAGGAAATGTTCTTCAAATTTAGCACTTCCGCTCACTATATTATTTAATAAATCTATGAAATCAGGGTGCGTTCCCGAAATTTGGAAAAAGGCTTTTGTAACACCTATTCCTAAGGGTTCAGTTAGTCGTAATATTGAAGAGTACAGACCCATTTCAAAATTGTGTCAGTTTAATAAAATTTTTGAAAAGATCGTTACAGATCAACTTTCCCTAGTAGTTAAAAATCATATAAGTCAAAGGCAACATGGTTTCTATAGGGGTCGTTCAGTAAATACTAATTTATTGACTTTCACTAATGAGATTCTATTGGCAATGGATAGAGGTGCCTGTGTAGAAGCCGTGTATACGGATTTCGCTAAAGCATTCGATAAAATTTGCCATCGCACACTTCTTCTCAAGCTTTGGCGCATCGGTATACACGGTGATTTGTTCCGCTGGATTAAATCGTATATAGAAAATAGGAATCAGTGTGTGGTTTTATCTGGTTATGCCTCAAAATGGAAGTCTATTAGCTCTGGAGTACCCCAGGGCTCACACTTGGGTCCTTTATTATTTACGCTTTTTATTAATGATATAAATAATTATATTAAACACTCAAATGTGTTACTGTACGCCGACGACACAAAAATTTTTAAAGTCATAAACTCTGTTGATGATTGCTATCTATTGCAGGAAGATTTATTTAATTTTGAAAAATTTTGTATTGACAATAAATTAGTTTTAAACCTCAATAAGTGTTATGTCATAAATTTTTCAAGGAAAAAACAAAACTTAAATTACGATTTCACATTGTGTAACAGTCGTCTGAGTAGAGTGACACAAATCCGTGATCTTGGTATTATTATGGACTCTAGACTTCTGTTTAAACCACACTTAGATTCAATTATTGAAAAAGCATATAAACAATTAGGCTTCATCTTGCGTGTATGCAAACAATTTAAAGATAGTCTTACATATAAAATCCTTTTCAATAGTTTTGTTCGCAGCCATCTCGAATTTGCCTGTGCGGTTTGGAAACCCTACCATGCTATCCACATTAAAAGAATAGAAAGGATACAAAAAAAATTTGTTAAAGCTCTTGACTTTAGAACTGGCCACACTTATAGTAGCTATGAGGATTCACTGACATACCATAAACTCCAAACGCTCAGCGAACGTCGGGATTGCGTAGACTCAGTTTTACTTTTTAAGATGTTGCACAACACGTTGGATATCCCCTCATTATTTCATCCAATTGGCTTTAGAGTCCCTCGTAGATGTCAGCGCCAGTGCCGTAAAAAAGACCTGTTTTTCATTCCTCGAAGTAGGACGTGCTATGCACGAAATGTATTCATAAAGCGTGCTTGCAAATTATTCAATGAAAATGAAAAATTTAAGGACGTAGATTTATTTAATTGTACTATTAACACGTTAAAACGTGCTTTTCGATAAGCACTAAAGTATAATTTTAGTATATGTTTATGTATGTGCATATATATTGTTTCTTATGTATGTGTATATATATATATTTATATGGCGAGGTTTGTGCCTCTCTATTTGTTTTGTTCGAATAGACGGAGACGGCATCACATTTAACCGTCGGTTATCGCTAATCAATGGATGGTGAAACAGCCCCTAAGAGAAGTATCTTCGTTCCATTCTCCATACAAACGTGTGGCTTCATTTGAAAACTAGGCAACAGAAATAGATGAAATGTAAGTAGGAAAGACCAATTCTAAACTATGTGTCTTCAGATTTATATAAATGTGTAATATCAGAATTACAGGAGCTCAAAAGTAGACAGAAAAAGATCTCAACTTTGCACGAGAATTACAGACTAATAAAGCATTTTTACAAAAATCGAAAAACCACAGGCATAGAAAATACAATGAATATCTTGATTGTAAACTATCATTCATTTCTGTGTTATATACTTATCGTATAATATGAGGACAACGAAACCCAAAATTCAACCGCCCAAATCTTGAAAAGCCTACAGCTATCTCGATATAAATTACGGACGTCATTGCGGAAGGCATGGTGGGGGGACGGCTGCGAGCGCATAAGTCACGAGCGATAAAGACAGCAATATCCCAAACAAATACCTAACGCGGCCGCGCGGCCGGCAGGGAAACTTCTCTTAAGGTGGTTTTCCACCGGCGAGGCGAGACGAGAATTGAAATTTATATGGCAGCGCCAGCGGTGCACAGATTACTAATATGTAGCTAGCTCATCGGTGGCCCGCGGCGCCTCGCAGCGGGTGCCCGATAATGCATACAAATTTCAATTCTCATCTCGCCTCGCCGGTGGAAAATCACCATTAAAGCTGATTAAAACGGTATCTGATTTACTTTAAATTTTGTTAACTATAAATGAGCATTATTTTCAGTGACCACTTGGAAGAGGAACCGCAAGTTGCTGAACCCGGCTTTCAGTCAGCATGTGTTAGACGGGTTCCTGCATATTTTTAATAAGTACGTACAATTCCAATTACCATTTAAAACAAAGTTATCATAGTAAAGGTACAGTCTACATACATCATAGACAACTGATTTATTTTATCTGAATCGTAGCAAAACATCATAAAAAACAAGAAAAATAAAGCTACTGGAGATCAAGCCTAGTCTCTCATCATTCTTGTAATGCATTTTCATCGTAGTATACTCACCCAAGCAGTCAGTATATACGTTCGAAAAAACATCGGAAAATAAATTTTTTAAAGTATACCCTAACCAAGAAAAAGTTGGAAAACACTTCTTCATCATCATTATCATCATCAGCCTTAGAGCGCCACAATGAACGACAACTCGCCACTTGCAACCATCGGTTGCCCGCAACTCTCACGATGTCGTCAGTGCACTTAGTGGACACCACTAGAGGACTTTTCTCCCTCAACGGTTATTGTCCTTTGAGCGATGTGACCCGCCCATTACCATGCATAACCTAACCAACAAAAAGTTGGAAATCCCCCAACTTTGTCACTTCAAAGTTCAATATCTAAAAAACGGCTAAACCGATTTTGATGAAACATGTCAGAAAACCAACCAACCAAACCATTGCTAGAAAACCTGCTTTCGAATAAAAAAACCGTATTCAAATCGGTCCACTCGTTTAAAAGCTACGGTGCCACAGACAGACAGAAAACGATCCAACTAAACGTTTATAAATGTTACTTACTGAAGTTTACTGCAGCCAATTGAGAAAACAAGATGAATACGAACCTATTCGACAAAACACGATGGAAAAACATTATTCAATGGATCTGTACTGATCTCACAAGCGATAACACAGATATTTAGGAAAGGATCGAAACATTCAAAGCAAGTGTCGCGTCACGCGTGTGCTCGCCAGGGTGTGGGTTAGGAATGTCTATTATTAACCAGCAAACCAGATTGACGCTTGGGAAAAAAAAGTACTAACCGTCCATCTGGTTGGAATGTCTGGTTTGTCGGTTGGTAATAGAGGCTCGCAAACGCGCGGCAGCCCCCATTAGACAATCTAAAGTTGTCGCGCGCTGTAGGTGTTTATCACTGTAGGTATGGACGAGTGACAGATGCCTGCTATGGCGGCGAGCAGCGGGCTATCACCGAGTGATCCACTCGCCGTCCGCGCGTGACAACCTCGCGAGTGAGGCGATCTGGTGACGCTACGGAGTTGATGTAGTGAGCGCATACCCATACAAATCCATATATACGAGTACCTATATATGAGAGGCGAGGCGGTGCTGGTCGGGTGCCGGGTGGCTGTAATGAGCTGTGTTTAATCTCGTCCTACCCAGTTCCTATGGGTGTCGTAAAAGATGACTAAGCGAACTAATGTGAAAGTGGACTCTCTTGTGGTAAGCAAAGGGAAACCACCACACAATTCACTCCACAATCCACTCAAGTCGTCACGAAGGTTCACTTTCACTATAATAGATCCTCAACTGCTGACTACGGTCACTCTGTCAAGAGTGTGGAAAGACGAGATAAAACTTTTTTTTTTATTAAATAGACAGTCGGATTTGTTGGTGCAAAACCTGCAGCCACTCGCAGGCACGGGCGAGATTGACCTTGAAAACCTCTTTGCTGAAAACATGCTGGAAACTACATGCCGTAAGTAAAGATTTATTAGGAAAATATAAATTTATTGATGTCAGAATTACTAAATATAATGAAAAATAATACTACAATAATTACAATAATTTATTCGGGTTTTAGGCAATAATGAATATCGTTAATTTTTTTTTTCAGTAACAGTTTTAGGGATAACACAGGACATTAAATCTGTTGTCGATCAGAAGTACAGAAACGCAGTAGACGCAGAACTTAAATTATTAGTAGATAAGATGTGCAACTCCTTTCTTTACATTGATTTCGTTTACCAAGTGCCTTCGACAAAAAAACTCGAAGATGAGGCCATAAAGACGATGCACAATATGTCAAAAAGGGTATGTACGAGTACCTGTGATCACTAACGTTGATATGATAACTAGGTAGTCTTTACCCGAAATTTCGCGTAAACCATTCTGGACATCAGAGTCAAATAGGTCAGATGTGCATTTTTGATACTTTACAGGACAAGCAAAATTAAACTATAAAAGTTTTTAACATCGACTTAATGTATAAAAATTAAGAAAACTAGTTATTAATATGGAAAGAGCATATATAACTACAAGTGTTTTCTGTCATATAAGTTCTCTCTTACGCTATCAATAACAATGCAATTCAAATTTGATCATTAAAAGGGTGTTACATCTGACCTACAATTATTAAGGCGTATGCTTTGCTGTGCTCGAATGTTAACATCCGACATTTTGGCTTTAAGAAAACTTGGCATCTCGAAATAAATATAAGTCTTATGTTCAAATCAGAATATATGGCTCGAAATGAAATTAAAAAATATTCAATCTTATGTGAACATCAGCCATTTTTTCAAAGTTTCAGCGATCGTCAGGCGTAGGTTTGCTTTCTGTCTCTTTTCATCGCGCATAAAATTTATCGCTATCTCTTTTTGTTATGGATATTGTGAGGATTTCCCGAACCAAAACGTCTGATATTAACATCAGACGCTCCGTTCTAAGGTAAATTTAAAACCAATATATCGTATGTGAATACCAGACAATATAAATTATGTCGAAAGAGATACATTAAGATTGCTAGAGGCAAAAAATCATAATTAAACATCAGTTATTTTTCTTCTAAGGTACCTATTATGGGCAACCGACCTTTTTTAGTAAATCTTACTTGGTTAATAAAAGAAATAACTATATAGATATTACAGTTAGATGGCCTGAAAGAGGACAAAAAATTTGTACGATTCTAAAAAAGTGATTTTGGTACAAAAATTGGACATCCGACCTATTATTGGCTCTGATGTCCAGCATTAACCTTTGGTTTCCGAGGATCAGCGGTGCTGTCATATAGCGCCCGTAATAATGACGTCACTAGAACGTTGTCAATGTAAACATAACCTAACCTAACCATCAAAAAGTTGGAAAAACCCCGACTTTGTCACTTCAAGGTTCAATATCTCAAAAAAAATGAACCGATTTTGATGAAACATGTCTAAGAACCATCGCTAGATAACCTGATTTCAAATAAAAAAAACCGCATTCAAATCGGTCCACCCGTTTAAGAGCTACGGTGCTACAGACAGACACACAGACACACATAGCGGTCAAACTTATAACACCCGTCTTTTTGCGTCAGGGGTTAAAAATGGCGCGCTTTCCTAGAAAATGGTATCAATCAGATTAAAGTTAAACAAAAAAAGTTTATTATTTTTTGCTTTTGAGTTTTTTCGGCGGTTTAGTTTTTATGATATATTTTTTTTAATGAATTCATTTTGAAAATACTTATTATAATTTTATAGGTCATAGACAAGAGAAGGGCCGAGAGAAATCAAGAAAAAGTGGCTGATATTTCCTGTAAGTATTCAATTTTATAAAGGTTCCGTAGTCCTACACTATTATTTATTCTGTACCCAGTTCAGGACCCTACAAAGAATCCTTAATAAAAAAATAAAATTCATTTATTTCAAGTACAGACTCATGTAGGTACATATTTTCACCGTTGCCGCCTCAATGCCGTCAGTCTGTCCATCCGCGAAAATATTGCTAGTTAGTAAGTAGTAGTTCGCATTTAAATGATAATGTACCGGATAACTAGTTTAGCCCGACTTGTTTCGGGCTAATTTGTAGCCCTTCTTCCAAGGAGCAACGCGACTCGGCGGCTGCTGCAACACGCGCACTGTGCGCCACCGCTCTGCTCGCGCGACTACCCGACGAAAAAACACCGGCGCACAACTACCCGCGTTTTCATCGTCATTTTTATTGCCACTGTCAAATGTAGGGTAGCACACAACACAAACAACATCAATTTGTAAATGAGGGCTATCGTTTTTTGTCTTTCTAGATGGCGATACTGTTGCGTGAGGTTTTTAAGTGTGGCTTTCAAAGTCTGTTATTACGGGCGTTAAAACAAAGTTTAGATTAAAATCATATTTAATACACCTTAAAACCGTAGGTACCATAAAAATATCCAGCAACCACAGTGTTGCTTAGTCCCGTTATGTTCGGAAAAAAAGGGACAAAAGTTTCCGAACGATAAAACTGTCTCAAAACACAGACATTCATTGCCCCCGTGACGCATAATTGCCATAATTAATTTCAGGTAATGCAAAATATTCACAAAATTATTCTAATTATAAATAAACCCGCGTAGCTCACCCAAAAACTATATGAGATTTGACATTTCGGAGATCTCACGCTACACTAGCGCCTCTAGCGGCGAATTCATACGCGATAGCCTTGCACGTTCATATCAACCGATGACGCAGCACGGTTATTTAATATAATATATTTAGGGGTTGTTTCACCATCCATTGATTATTGTAACTGGCGGTTAGGTGTGATGCCGTCTCTATTCGTTTTGTTCGAATAGACGGAGACGGCATCACATTTAACCGTCGGTTAACGCTAATCAATGGTTGGTGAAACAGCCCTTTAATACCGTTTTCCAACTCGGGGGTACCAATGAACCACAATCCCGGTTAAAATTCGGATGACGACTAATCTCAATGGCTTCACGCACTTTCCGTGTAATGAAAAACTTATCTACATACAGTACACAGTTTTTTAAGTACAGATACCTTCATCATCATCATCATCTCAAGCCTCTCTCAACCAATTTGGTGTAGGCCTCCTTCAGCGCTCTCCACATCGCTCTATTCTGAGCAGTAACTGGATACAGATACCTTATCAAATCTGATATCGTGCGTCGAATCTGGTTCCATTGAGTGCTCGGCCACAGCAAAGCCCCTGTCGTCAGAGTGTTTGCCACAAGAACACGCACAGGGGCTTATCCTTCGGCGAACGCATACCAACTGTCTGAGCTATATAATATATGAGGACGGAAAATCGACTTGGTAGTTCGCTTTTATATTATTAGTGGGATAAAGCACTAAATTTGCATACGCCGATACAAATAAAAATCCATAGTGTTGGTACAGTCACCAGCAATAATATCTGCCACAGCGGAGCGTGCAAAAATATCTGACACGTCCTTCCGGCCCTAGAAATAGAGTCGTATCAGATATTTTATGCACGCTTGTTGCGGCCGATATTACCTATTCTGTGGTGTTGGGTATCATTTGTTTAATAGGTATTTCCAAAAAATTGTAGATGTTCTCATAACATTTTAAGGGTTCCGTAGCCAAAATGGAAAAAACGGAACCCTTATAGTTTCGCCATGTCTGTCTGTCTGTATGTCCGTCCGCGGCTTTGATCAGGGACTATCAATGCTAGAAAGCTGTAATTTTGCACGAATATACTTATATGTAAACTATGCCGACAAAATGGTACACTAAAAAATTCAGAAAAAATGTTTAGAGTACCTCCCATAGACGTAAAGTTGGGGTGTTTTTTTTTCTCATCCAACCTTGTAGTATGGGATATCGTTGGATAGGTCTTTTAAAACCATTAGGGAATTGCTAAAACGATTCAGTGATTTTTGTTTGCAAAATATTCAACTTTAAAGTGCAAATTCAGGATGGTAGTAAGTATATCAAACTTACAAGGAAAACTATAACGGTTAAGTTTTCTTAAGAATTATTAGTAGTTTAAAAGTGAATAATAGCCTAAGGTATAAAATATACCTAAACTTGGAATATTCCGTACAAAATACGAAATCTTTAGAAAAATATTACTTTATTTTTTTCGTAATGGCTACGGAATCCTATTTCGGGCGTGTCTGACATGCTTTTGGCTGGTTTTAAATTTAGAGATCTATTCGCAAAAAATAAAAATCGTATCGCAAATTTAAAAGGAGAATTTACAGATTAACTTAGGTTAGGTTTCTTTTATAACATTTCGGTAAAGATGACAATTTGTTAAAAAATGCATTAGGTACATCAAATGACCATTATGTATTTCGTCCATTATTCTTTTTAAACTTTATGTATTTTGATATACCTTTCAAAAATACTTTGCAGCACCTCGCTACACAGCTTTTCTGGACCTAATGCTCGACATGGCTGAAGACGGCCTGTTCACCGACGAGCAGATTCTGGAAGAGCTGAACGGCTTGATATTAGGAGGCTACGACACTTCATCAAAGGCACTGATCTCGGTTTTAGTGCTCATAGGGACATATCCTGAGGTGCAAGAGAAAATTTATAACGAGTGCGTACCTATGCATTAAATATAATTATTTATTTTGCTGTATGTTTTACGTGTTCATAATTGAAAAAAATACTTAACTACAACTGTGTCAAAATACGAGTAAATGTAACGTTTATACGTCTAAATTCGTTTGAGTTGGAAATTCAAAATGAAGTTTTATTTTGTAAAATTTGATATTTTTCTTTGTAATTGTTTTTGTTATGAGAGGAAGGCAAACGAGCATGCCGTTCATCTGATGGGAAATGTTTACCACCGGCTATGAGTACCAATACTACTCCAGGAGAGTCATTGGTCTGTTGCCGGCCTTTTAAGAAAGTATAAGCCCTTTTCTTGAAAGCCCCCCGATGTCATTCTAATTCTAGGATTACATCAGTGCTCGGAAACAGTGATGTGGTGGAGGCAGGGGATGTAAGAAAGCTGGTGTACACGGAAGCTGTCATAAAGGAGGCGCTACGCGTAAGCCCTGTGGTTCCTTTTGTCGCACGGGACGTCGGAACAGAAATAAAACTTAGTAAGTACACTAAAATTAGACATTGTTCAGTATTTGTAGCGTATG
Source organism: Choristoneura fumiferana (assembly GCF_025370935.1). NCBI lineage: Eukaryota > Metazoa > Arthropoda > Insecta > Lepidoptera > Tortricidae > Choristoneura > Choristoneura fumiferana. The sequence goes on along the minus strand of NC_133496.1, from coordinate 9,312,127 downwards.
TAAGTATTTTTTTTATAAATTTGTTACAATATGAGTATCTATCAAATAAAAGCTTATAATTAGCCCATTCCGATTAAGTATATATTGTCTTAGCTTCACTCTTTAAAGCTACTGTTTTCACATGAATATCAAAAAGTATAAAATTTAAAAAAAACTCAGAAAACCCGACTACTTAAAAAAAACGAATTGTTCCTGATTCGTCGTAATTCTTGATTCGTCAGAATTATCTATTTGTAATTAAATCTATCATGCAGTAAACCAGTATTTATCAGAAAGGAAGATTCGTTTTAAATATTAAATATAAAAGTCACGGTAATTGCATAGTTTCTTTTGATATTGAAAATCCGACGAATCAGGAATCCGACGAAACAGGAATCCGACGAAACAGAATTACGACAAATCAGGAACAATTAAAAAAAACTAAAAAGGAAAACAAGTCTAAATATTGTAGTAGGTACCTATATTCGTCGAGTACCTAAATTAAACTTCAACAGTCGGGATTTTGAATGGTTCCCACTGATGGTTCCCACACAGATATAGTTTGGCTAATTAAAGCTAAACCCAGCTATTATTTGAGTGGCAACATTATTCAAATGTCATGGGCAAACAGACCAAAGAGTATAAGAAAACAGACACTTGAGCTTGTACTATTTTACTATTATATCTATTCTGTGATTTGTTGAGTTTAGTACCTTCGTGTGTTAATTAGAGTTTTTTAAAAAATTACTGCTGAAACATGGTCAAAACAATCAAAAAGTGGTGTGCGACAGATTATTTACCATGATAAGCAAATTCAAACAAAAACAAGCAGAGAGGGAAGCCATGTTCAAACAGCAAACAAAGAGTGTTTAGATGCGGTGACCGAATTTGTGGGTTAGTAGGCCTGGCAAAATATTTTGATACTAATATCCCTTTCAGAACTGGTCAATACAACTGTGGTTTCTAAGATTCATTTTTTGACAAAAATATTTGTAAAGGGTATCCCAAAAACGACGCAAACTTTGAAATTGATGAGAAGCACATATTATTTTTCGATATAATAAATTTGTATATAAAATCTTGAAATACATAAAATGGGGTTATTTGTGGAAATAATACGTCAGGCAAATGTCCTCCTAGGCTTTGCTGGCACATACTCACTCTTTTGACAAAATTTTCTATGACCATTTTGCATAGATGCGGCTGAATTTCTCCAATGCAGCGTCGAATTTCCTCTTTTAAAGTATTGCCATTTCAACGGCTTGTTTTTGGACGACCAGTGGAATGAACATCATGAATTGATCCACTCTCCCTGAATTTTGCAACCACTCTGCTCACAGTTGATGAAGTAAAGTCAATATTCCGACCATATTTTGCACGGAATTCTCGAACCGTACACTGGCAAACTTCTTTTGAAATATTGTTCAATAATAAAAACGCGTTGATCTTTCGGAAAACCCGCCATTTTTACAAACCCTAAACATTCAGCTGTCAAATAGTTTTTTTCAGTGTTGCCAGCACTAAAATACAAAAATGGCGGCAAATTTAAATCTTGCGTCCTTTTTGGGACATCCGATATTAACCTTTTTATGTTCAACATATCGTTTTAAATCATTAGGTACTTATTTTCCAATAGGCATGTGATAGACAGAGAAGCATAAAGTAAGCACGATTCTTATGCCTAATCGTCACTTTTGTATGGCAGAGAAGCTTCTGTTCTTGTACTATTACTTATTCTATGGTGATACCTGGTGATACCATCTGCGGTTTTACAGGTTCATCTTTCATTAGCCAGACTCTATAACAACAGAATATACAAACAAGATGATAATTAAATAACTGAAAACCTCAGACACCCCATAAATATTTTTTAATTTCAAGTTAGTTGATTGCATTTGTTTTTGAATACCTACCATCATTATTTTAAAAGATATTCGTGTGTTTTGCTAAGTCAGTAATTCTACTTCAATTCTAATTCTACATCATGATTTGTATTTGTCAGTTGCGATTTGACGTTTTAGAAGAAAATCACACATTGACAGCCAAACGGCCAATATTAAATTATCGAAATAATATGCAACCCCGCTAAAATATTTAATTAGCGCCTGTTGCAGTCGTAACTGTTAAACTGGGCACAGTAAAAAAGGGGTTTAAGAACACAAACACAACCTAATTTAAAGCATAGTGTAATTGATTCTACTCTTCTGGTTTTCAGTTATTTACCAAATTATAACACCTTGTATAGAACACTAACACACAGATTTTTTTTTTACCTTTACGAGTATTTAAATATTGTTTAGTTTTTCAAATATCCCACAAAAATTGATCTGCCACTCCACAAAACAGCATTCGGCTCGACGTTGCCTTATCTTAATGCTTTAAGTATGTACACAGAAAACTACACCCTACCTGCGCGCAGTGGCTGTGTCGTTTCTCTCTGGGGCATCCACCGCTTGCCCATCTGGGGCCCGGACCGCTTCGAGTTCCGTCCCGAGCGCTGGCTGGACCCCGCCTCGCTGCCGCAGAGTCCCGGTGCCTACTGCGCGTTTAGCATTGGCAGGAGAAACTGTATAGGTACGGTCAGCAGCAGAATTAGATGAGCGGGTACAATTTGAATTAAGAAATTGAATTTCTATTAGTCATGGCACTGAATTATTTTGTCGTTGTTTATGGAGTTGTTCATTGAAGGAAACTATAATGATTTTTTGTGCCTTTGAAGTTCTTTTACTTTTTCACTGGTACTCGTTACAGACCTAGTGCAGAAAAAAATCACAAAAGCCTCGTAGGTACTCTTTGCATTGGGGGGAACTCGGCTCTGCTCCGCACCGCTCCGCACCGCACCGCACCGCGTAGGTTTCCTATATACTTAGAATAGAATAAACTTTTTTTTTAATAAACTTATTTTGTTTAAAAAAAGATTGTACATGAAATCTTAATCTTAATACCAGTACGTAACAGTGCACCAAAATGGATCCCACTCAGTAAATGCTGATTTCTGAATTTATTAGCAGAAAGTTATTTATTATTGCACCGAGTGCCGATTTGGAGCCCGAGCGTCAGCGAGGGCTTTAAAAAGCACGAGGGCAATATAAATTACTTAATGCAAGGTGCATAATCTGCTTTTCTTTCAACTATTACATGAATAGTAGACAAAAAAAAACTCATGGTAAACAATTAATATAAAAGAAATGTCACTAGCAATATTGATGATTCCATTTTTGTAAGTTTAAATTCGCACTCTCAAAAAATGTCCATTTAAAATTCGCAAGGTTCCCGCCAATTTGTTTTTTTTATTTCTTACTTTTTTTTGGCAGAGTTAATAGCAGATAACTATATTTTACCCGCGATCTTTTAAATTTCACATGGGCGCCAGGTTGGGCAACTAAACGCACAGTTTTTTTAAATATGGCTAGGTACTTACTATTTTTGGTAGGATTGGTAGCAACCATTTTTTGAACGCAATCTGTCAAATTTCATAAGACCGTCAAATTGACCAACCTATCGCTAGATTTTTTGCACTATGCAGGCTAATTTTATAGTATAAAGAATTTTTTTAACAAAAATGCACTGCAATGCCTGACAATAGTCGTCCCGACTTCGAGCTAGTTCGTACCTAGAAAAATATTTTCAAGGGTTTTGTAGTCGGTTCCATTTGTTTTTAGTGATTCGTAGCCAAAGCACATTAAGCCCAAACACGACTAAGTTGCTTTGTTTTATATAACAGAGTTCCGTTGCCTACCTTCTGGCTTCAGCATCAGATCAGTTCGAAAGAATCATTAACTTAAAGCTTCTTCTTAGTCGCTTATCTAGGTATATTAATCATGATCGTTTATAGACGAGCGAGCATTACTTAGCTTTGATGAGTTCCATTGGTCAACACGGTCTTCTTCATTAGGTCCAGGTTACCAAATGATACTTTCTGAATGTAAATGCTCATTTTCATGCTAAAAATGCCAAAATCGCCATAGGTGTGCCTATAAAATTTGAGGTTTGCCCTCGATTTCCCTAGGATTCCATCATCAGATCTTGACTTGGTGAGAATGGGACCACCTCAGATGAATACCCTTTCGATTAAAAAAATAATTTTGAAAATCGGTCCAACATTGACTGAGTAATCGGTGAACATACATAAAAAAAAATACAAATATCGGAACATAGAACCTCCTCCTTTTTTGAAGTTGGTTAAAAAATATTTGTGTTACCTCTTTGGTGGTACAATTAAAAAAAAATCTAAAAAAGTGCAATCAAGGATTTTCATGATTTTTTTCTGCAAAAAGTCCCGCTTTGTGCTGGGTATTTAGTGCGGCTAAAATAAAATTAAAGCTTACTTGGAAGAATAGTACATTGTACAACAAGAGCATAAAACAAGCCATTTTACCCAAGGCGTTCATATAGACACCCGAGCCGGTACGCCGAGGGTGGATAGACACGTAGAGGGGAAAATGGATTTAAAGCTCGAGTTTTACACTCTGCTTTTCACTTCGATGGCGAGAAAATGACTACGTAAATTTAATTTTTCATGCATTACTATATAATTATATTTTTTCTAGTTTTAGTGATTTATTTTGATTGATTTGATTGATTTTTAGTTTTATATAAATAAAAAATATATTAAAAAAATATAAAGAAACTTCTTTGTTTGTGGCTGTTGACACCTACCTTGGTCTTAGACGAAGATTTTAAATTTGGTCTTGGTCATTTTATGTCGCCTAGATCCAGCATAAACACCAACTTTACGAGCATGAGAAGTGAAAAATAACTTTTTCTGTTACAGGAAAGGCATTCGCGCTAATGTCCTTGAAAACCACGCTAGTACACCTAATACGCAAGTTCAAGATAACGGCGGACTACAGCAAAGTGAAGCGAAAATTTGAAATCTTAATGAAATTTGTGGAAGGCCAGCGCCTGTCTTTAGAACTAAGAGAACAATGTTAACTACATAGATTCCTGTAAATTGGTACGAGCTATTTTGGGAAATATTCGGAATTTTCGAAAAAGTAATTAAAACATGGTATGGTACTAGAATTATAATTATGACTTGATGTGTACTTATTTTATTAATTATTATTATATACAAATACATAAGCTGTTCTATAACGCTGTTAAAAACAACAAACGCATCTTTCTGTAGTTGTGGTATTTTCTTTAAGATGAATATTGAAATCGATCCAATAGAACATTAAAAGAAAAGGGATTTTAAAACTAGTTTTTAGACAGGCCACCATCATGAGCCTCGTGACTCAGTTCTACTCACCTCACGGGGTAAATTAAGTAATTAGTACGGGTAAGACGGTTACACGCTCACTCTGGTATCAGTTTAGTCCATCATTCTGTCTGTACCCTTACTCGTAGTGTAAGTTTTCGGTTACAAAACAGGTACGTCACGATCGCGTTCGCGTTAAAATCTCAATTTGTATGGAAACACGGACATCGCAAACGTTCCGCTAGAGGCGCTGTTCGTGTTTCCATAGAAATTGAGATTTTAAAGCGAACGCGATCAAGACTTATTTTGTAACCGAAAACTTACACTAAGGGTACGGTCTGAATAACGACAGAATTACCGTTTAACCCTCTCAGACTGACGGACCGAGGATCCAGACTGAAGAAACTTAAAAGTTTTCAATAACATTCATCGATCCAATATGAATGACAGAAACCAGGATAAAGGATTACACTGACGCCAGTCAGCAACAGAAGCTCCAAATTATATACATGTCGAGAATCAATCAAATCAAATCAAGTTGGTTGGTTGGTTTTTGGTCGTTCATCCACCATTACCTCTCATATTTCGTTTTCTAGAATTTTTATACAACGGCAAAACTACTAGACACTGGCAAAATTGTCCTCAAATGGACAGAGCCATATTTTTTAAAGAAACAACAACAACAATATAACATCGTCGGCCTAAATCGCATACCTCGTAACTCCATTTTTTTGAAAATTATGTTTTGACACTTTTAGATAGTACTATTCTGAACGCATCTAACGGCAAAACTCTTAAATACCAAGAATAAACCGTTTAAGTTTAAAAAGCAAAATAGAAAACCTCGCAACCCCGCCCATTTTTGTAAAAGATATACCGGTATCTCCCCGCCACTCCCTTCAGTACCTACAGTTTGCGATGGCGGTGTGACTGCACGTCAGTTTTGCGTAAAGATTTAAGAAGAAAACGGGCGACTAACAGGTGTGTAATAAGGTTCTACAATATTCTTTCTTGAAATTTTTATCATTTTATACACATTAGACTATTGAAAATGTAGTTTGTTTGCGTGCCGTGGACATACGAGGTTTGCTTCGCGGTTAGTTACGTGGTTTTCTACGCAAATTATTTAATCTAGTACGTAGTTGTGATTGTTCGAATGGGCATTTGTTTTGTTTGTGTCACTTTTTTCATTTATGTTATACCTACCTACTAGCCTGTTACCCGCGACTCCGTCCGCGCAGCATTCGGTTTTTACTATCCCGCTGGAACTATGAAATGTTCCGTAATAAAAACTATCCTATGTCCTTCCCCGAGACTCAAACTATCTGTATACCGAATTTCATCTAAATCGGTTCAGCGGTTTAGACGTCATGAAGCGAAGTGACAAACAAACAAACAGGCTTACAAACTTTTGAATTTATTATATTATAGTGGGATCTAGTCGAACTCGTCCCAGCTGCTTTACTAATGTTTTTTTTTACTTATAACATTGTTTTGTTCTGTAGGCGGATACTAAAATGAATCAACAAAGGGAAGCAAGACTGCAGAAAATATTTTTTCAAAAAATAGGTAAAAACGTACGCATGTTACAATTTCGATGTAAATCAATACGATGGATCTTTAATTTTAGTTCAGGAGGAGCACTATTCATCTCAACAAGAGATTTGTTGAACCCTACACCACCTTGTATCTCACTAACTACTACTACTACTACTACTACCAGGGCGCAGTGACCCAAAGTGGATCTTGGCCTCCAACACCAGATTACGCCACGGTTTGCGGTGTTGAGTCAGCTCTTGCAAGTCTTCGACCCTGAGGTCCAAAAGGTCTTTCAAGACCTCGTCCCTCCAGCGGTACCTGGGAAGCCAACCGGCCTCTCGGTCATCCCAAGTGCGCTCTCTTCACGGCTCGACCCTCTCCCAACCTTTCTACGTGCTTGACCCACCGGAGTCTGGACGCCTTGATCTGTCCTATAACATTGGGATACCAGATCCTCAAATTCCCTATTACCTCACCAACTGTGCAGCATGAAATTTGTGTGTCACCAGCTAGTTTCAAGAGCTTGCCTCAACAAAAAAATCTATTTTCAAGCCACGAAATCCACTCATCACGTCATAAACCAGCAGTTCTCTGCTTTCCTGAACAAGAAAAATGTCAACAGCCTTACAGCATGAACATTGTGTGTCGCCCGCTAGTTTGCATCAAATTAATTCAGCCAAAAAAAAAACCATGTTTCATTATCTTCACCTGAGCCAAACATACTTGCAGGTAGTAGGACCTTGTGCAAGGTCCGCCCGGATTGCTACCACCATCTTGCTCGCTAATCCTGCCGTGAAGCAGCAGTGCTTGCATTGTTGTGTTTCGGCGTGGAGAGTAAGACAGCCGGTGAAATTACTGGCACGTGAGGTATCCCATCTTAGGCCTCTAGGTTGACAATGCGTTTGCAATACCCCTGGTGTTGCAGATGTTTATGGGCGGTGGTGACATCTTACCATCAGGAGACCCACTTGCTCGTTTGCCTTCCAGTCATATAAAAAAAAATACTTAATCATGTAAATAATTACCTTGTTCAGATCAAAACATTACCTCTATTTTTTATAGCAAAACTCTTAACTCCCGATTTGCTTTATAAAATTTTCAAGAAGAACTCTTAACTCCAGAATTTCCAGGTTCAGGTGATTTAAAAAAAAATAGGTCTTAACAATCTGACGGCTAAATTTAACTTAACATTATGTAAAAAAAAACTTAGAAAGTCTTCATGCAAAATTTTTGGTAGTGAAGTTTTTTGTGCCTCCTGTAAAATTTGATCAGATTGAGTTACGAGGTTTGCGATTTAGGCCGACGACATGTCAAATTCAAATTCAAATTCAAATCATTTATTCAGTAAATAGGTCGCAATGGGCACTTTTACACGTCATTTTTTAAACTACCAGCGCTTTCGGAAAGACCACCATAGCCAAGAAGAATGCGCCGCAAGAAACTTGGCAGAAATTCATTTTTTCATAATAATAGAAGTATACAATTAAAGAAAAAATTACGTAAAAATAATAATAATAATAATACAGGGATCCCTTAGTTACAAAACTAAACACCAACTATATCTACGTTCCGTGGAAGTGTAGAATGAAAGTATAAAAAATATCAAAAAATATATGTCGGCGGCCGATCGTAAAATCCGCCAGATCACGAAATTCTTAGGCATATCATGAAACGGCGCCATGAAGTGAGGAGTTGTTAGTTTGAATTGTGACCGCGCTCCGCTGTATCAGATATTAGTGCAGTTAAATATCAGGAATTACTTTAATTAAATATCAGGAATTAAATATTTGTTTAGATTTCTGTGCGAACAACCATCGACATCTATGTATTAACTGCATGTTTCTTACATCCAAACGGCGCACAAGATTAGTTCACAGCGTGGTTTTGTGAACATCGTCAGGAATTCGCGCTGTCATCGTTCATCCACCATTAGGTAGGTACATCTCATATTCTGACGACCGGATGGCCGAGTGGTTAGAGAACCTGACTACGAAGCTTAAGGTCCCGGGTTCGAATCCCGGCCGGGGCAGATATTTGTATGAATAATACGAATGTTTGTTCTCGGGTCTTGGATGTTTAATATGTATTAAGTATGTATTTATATATATAAGTATGTTTATCCGTTGCCTAGTGTCCATAGTACAAGCTTTGCTTAGTGTGGGACTAGGTCAATTGGTGTCAAGTGTCCCATGATATTTATTTATTTATTTCGTTTTCTAGATTTTTTTTACTGTACAACGGCAAAACCTACTAAGTACCCCTTTCTACCCGAGAGAATCGAATCTTTGACAGAATTGAATAACATTGCGTAAATGTATTATTACTTCATAAGGAGTCTAGGAAAAATTAAAAAAAAACCTGGCTTAGCTGGTCTGCCATCATCAGACCCTCACGTTCGTGTGGCTTAGGAATAATATGTAACTCGCACGTTCGTAAGGGGTTATGATGTTATTATGCGGATATTATGTTACATTATGAACGATTTTTACAAAATTCAATTCAATAAAACACATTTGTAGAAATAAAACAAATTTCTTCTATTTATTCATACCTTAGGTACTAATTGTGTGTTTTGTTTTGTTTTGTATTTTGATTTTATTGCTTTTTGTTTGTTGTTTTATTTTCTAGGTAATTTTGTAGCCTTCCGTGAAGTCGCCAAGCGGTCACAGCGGAAGACCACCGTTGGCCTACTCGGCGTTGGCAACACTATGCTGAGCTGTCCGTTCTAATTTTTTTCATGCGTCTTTCACTTTTATTAATCATAGACTTTCCACAGAGCGTTCTTTCTTTCACCTTCCACGAGAAAATCCCAATCAACTGCATGAAGTGCGTTGCGAAATGCTAAAAACCTGTCTCTGGCCATACCATCGCAAACCAATGACAATTTAGTCGCAGTTTTCCAGTACTGCCAATGTCGTCGGACATCCCTCAGTGCCTAAAAACGAAAGTCTTCAACCAGTGCGTCCTACCAGTTTTAACCTACGGAGCCGAAACGTGGACCTTGACTGCGCGACTAATCCACAAATTCAAGGTCGCTCAGCGGGCTATGGAAAGAGCAATGCTAGGGGTTTCTTTGAAGGATAAAATCCGAAATCACATTATTCGACAAAGAACGAAAGTCACTGACATTGCTCAGAGAATTAGTTCGTTGAAGTGGCGTTGGGCTGGCCACGTCTGTCGCAGGACCGATGAACGGTGGAGCAGACGAGTCCTCGAATGGAGACCACGGACGGGAAAACGTAGTGTAGGGCGTCCTGAGGCACGGTGGACGGATGACCTTAAGAGGATCGCTGGCGGCGGATGGATGCGAGGGGCTGAAGACAGAGTGTTGTGGCGCGCCATGGAAGAGGCCTATGTCCAGCAGTGGACTGCTGTAGGCTGATGATGATGATGATGATGATGAATTGATTCCGAGATTTTACTGAATTCTAATGGGTAATCCACTGATGTATTAAACTGTAGATACACATTGCCAAACAAAATCCTCATCAAAGCAGCTAGTTATTGTGTTTTTGTCACTCTTATGAACACACAAATGCAAATAATAACTTAAACTTCTTAATTTGGTTGGGTTATAATCGGCCGCTAACTTTTGGCCGCTAACTTCACACCGGTAGGATTGTTGACGCTAAGCGCTGCTATTTTAGATATGCAGTGACGCGATAGCCAGGTTTTAGAGCTGGGCACACTCCTCGACCATACAAGATATCCATCTTCCTTTAAGTTCGAGTGAGAGAGAAGGGGCTTAAGTCGGTCAAGCGATAATTTGTACCGCTAGGACTCGATGTTGGTAAACGAATCCGACCATAATGTACGACTTTGTTGTTTAAATGTAATTAAATAGCAATAATACGATAACAATTTACTTCCATGTGAAATGTAACACCATAATTTTGCAAGCTTGATGTCCCAGATCTCTTTTTACAGCAGGAAACTGAACAATTCGGTATTTTTAGCACCGCCGCGTTCACTCGCGTTTCTCGATTCGGTCTAGTAGTTTAAAATCCGAGCGCGCCTTGTTTTATAAAATTCGTATGCCCAATTGGGCTTGTACTTTGACAGAGGGGAACGCGTCGAATGGCTACTCCCTTCCGCCCGGGTTGCTCTAAGCTTCCAGGCAACCTTTTTATATATACCTATCAGCCTTTTTGATTCTTAAATTAATGTACCTATTATTTACATACTTCATTATTTGAATAGGTACTACATTCAGAGTATGCAAAAAAGAAAGTTATGCAATTTGTTCATTACGTAGCGGAGATAAAAGTCAGTCAATTCAATACTCATTAAGTTATATAATAGGCGAAGTGCATAGTTTAAGGCCAGCGAAAAAAAATGAAAGAGTTAAAAACATTGCAGGATCGCTATACTCGACAACAATGTCGCATATAAATTTTATTATTATCAAGTCTCAAACTTGGTCACGGTAATATCTAAGTTGGCACAAGTCAGGGCTATTACGAAACTCGAAACTTGAAGTTCGTGTCGTGCGGTCCCTCTGACACTTACATCATTTAATACGAGAGCGAGAGGGACAGTACGATACGAACTTCGAGTTTCGAGTTTCGTAGTAGCCCTGCTGTACCTACAGCCAATTCAATCTGGTTCCAGAAAAAAAAAAAACATCTAGCAAATCAAAATAACAAAACAAAACAAAACAACTGATACCTACCCATTAGGTATCAGTTATTTTGTTAGAACCTCGGACTTTTTTTAATGTGTGTGAAACAGCTCGTGGTGTTTTCAGAGGAAAAATACACCTGCAGTTTTGATATAAAATTAAATATCGTAATACATTTTGAGAAAATGTTTATATTAGTCTCGGCTGGAATAGCAATTGCTGGCTTTGTATAGTTAAACGAACGAACTTGCGAGTACTCATACTCAGCCAGCAATTGCCTACTTCCATGCGACGACAGTACTTGTATTATCTAATATGAATGCTTCCCATAGATGAAATCGTACCGAACGAACGTGTTTGCGTGCTTATGCCCCCGTCGCCCCCGCCGCTTGACCGCGCGGCCCGTTTCTACCGCAACCATTTGTTTTTATGTTTTATTCATTTAAATATCGTGGGCGAAAATGACACAAATTTACAATATCGATTTATCATGCATTTATGATATAAAATATGTGAATGTGGTATAATATTTTTTTGAAGCGTTTGTAGGTTAAGAAAACAAAATAATTAAAAGGTTGCCTGGAAGAGATCGCTCTTAAGCGATAAGGCCGCCTATTGCTCACCTTGTAATTTTAATAATTTGTTTTCTGTATCGCTTACTATGTCTGGTGTACAATAAAGAGTCTTTGTATTGTATTGTATTGTATAATTAAAAATCTTAAAATTGCGTAGTCTAATTTGGCACAACTTTTTTTTATAGGCGTATGTAAGTAATCTGAAATAGGAAATAAATATTTCATAAACTGTAATTAAGATTGGTTTTTTGGAATCTTTTTGTATTTTTTATTTCAATTCCAAATTTTTACTTTTACGTTAGTTCCAAAGGAATGCCGAAAAAGTTTGAGGGCTTACGGCATAGATGTCGCTAGCGTCGCTGCTTAAGTGACTAAGTAAGAAACACAAGCTGAGATATGAGATGCATAGGGAAATTCGTGTCGGTACCGTTGACCATCAGTGGTGTAGCGGTATAGCACGCGGTACGGATTACCGAGGACCTGGGTTCGATTCCCAGTGATGGTCTTATTTTTCTGTTTTTTCTGTGCATCTATATTTCAGTTTGTATTTTCAATAAACTGTAATATTTTTTTCACCTCAGCACCTCAAACAGGCAGTTTTTGCTATGAGAAATCAGTGAGCAAATTCGCATTTTGCTCACTCCGTGAGACAAAGTAACTTTTTAATTATTTTTTTTAAATGCTGGGTACAGTGTTGGGTCTACTCACTAAATTCCAAATATTTGAACTTTACTTTGATCTGTCATTTCACTTCAACACGAAAAAAGCGAGAGATAGGATCAAATGTGTTGATTACAATCTTAAATTAAATTTTTGGTATTAAAAATATAAATTACATGACAACGAAATATTTCCAAAATGTAAATTTTCCCGATCTTTTAATAAAGTATGCAACCTCGTTGCACGAAAGCCGCTTCTCTTGTTTTTTTTTTTATAAAAGAATTCCGTATACTGCCTCTACAGTTGGAATAAATATTTGTTAAATTGTATGAATTTTTAACGGGTACGTATTATAAGACCGACAAATCATAATACCTACAGTTGAAATGTCGACGCATAACACATCGAAATTCAGAATACCGAATGTACAAAATACCGACAACCGATACACCGAAGGTCGAAATATCTATTTTTAAATGACCGAAAGTACAAAATCCCGAAAATGGGGTATGTATTATAATACCGAAAAATCATATTACCTACAGTTGAAATATCGACACTTAACAAATCGAAATTCAGAATACCGAAAGTACAAAATACCGAAAGTAAAAAAAAGTTTGATATGTGCGAGCGAGCGAAGCGAGCGAGCAAGACGGTTCGAGGCAAAAGCGACTTGGATAGGTTAGGTTCAGAAGGCTAAGGCGGGAGCGAAGCGGAGCGTAGCTCCCGCCTTAGCCTTCGATGTTAGGTTTTTTTTTATAGCAGCCCGGATAATATTGCTTCACAAATGATCTTTGCTGTTGAATCTTATCCAACCTACTTTCTTACTGGCAGTTAAGTATCTTGCCTGCTATAAAAGAAAACCTAACATCGAAGGCTAAGGCGGGAACTACACTCCGCTTCGTTCCCGCCTTAGCCTTCTGAACCTAACCTATCCGAGTCGCTTCTGCTGCGAACCGTCTTGCTCGCTCGCTTCGCTCGCTCGCACAAATCTTTTCCTGCTATATTTGTTTCGTCTTTGGTATAACGGCAGTTTCGGTATTTTGATTTTCGATATATTGATTGTCGATTATTTTACTTGTAGTGATTATGACTGTTCGGCATTATGAGTTTTCGACCTTTCGAGTGTAGGTATTTTGATCTTCGGGATTGTAGTCTTCGGGTTTTAGGCTGCCGGTCAAATGTACTTTCGGGATTTCAAACTTTCGGTCATATATCCATTCGACGTTTTAATATTCGGCCTTCCGTCCATAGGTCTTGTGAAATTCGGTCTTTCGTTTATCGGTATAATAATACATACCCATTTTTAACAAATCTATTTAATGTTTATGTAATATAAATCTTAGTAAAATTCATATTTAAAGGTTTAATAGCATTTATAATAAATTATACGTTTATTGTCCAACCTTTTTAATGACCCCAAGATGACGCTTTTTGCAGTATTAAAAAAAAAGTGTGACATTAGTACAAGATCAAATTACAATGCATGTAATGAGTAGGTATGAGATTTGTATTGTATACCTACTGGACACTTTGTTATGGTTTTAAATGTGATTATTATATTTGTTTCTTAATAATCGGATTATATTTAAAAAAATGTGTTTGTTTTGTAAACAGGTAGGTATATGTAGTTTTATTCTTATGTTACATTTAAATTATGTTCTCGCTGCTGAGGTGAAAAATTGTATGTGTCACACGAGAGCAAAGTTTTTTTGCATCTCGTATATAATTATGAATCCCTTGCTGTTCTCAGGATTCTAACCTAGAATCACTCGCTGACGCTCGTGATTCAATTATAGAATCCTTCGCTTACTCGGGATTCAAAATCAACACTCGCAACAAAAAACAACTTTGCTCTCTTGTTGCACAAATAACTATTTTCACACCATTTTTACATACTGTCCATATAACAGTTTGCACTGGACGAAAATGACACAAATTTGGTTTACATACTCCACAGGCTATCCTAGATATGATGCCATAATTATTTTTAACTTTAAATTTATTTTGCGAGATTTATTCAAATAAAAAAAAACAACCACAAATCTTCAAATTGCTGAAAATGCAGGCAACAAAAATGACACAAAACGCTACAATAAGCTTCATAGGTACGACTGTACCCACAGGCAAAAAATAAGAAACTTTAGAATTCTTGAAACTTAATACCTCAAAATAACGTAGCCGTAGGCCTAAAGAAGTATGCGCCGGAAGAAACCGAGGATTTATTTAATAAAAACTTAAAAAAATATTGAACAAACAGGTTTCCTTTGATAGGTACCATTAATATTATACTCGTTAAACGAGCTATGGTAACATACTGTACTCCGCATGTCCATTTTTGTCTGGTAACTATATAAGGAAAAAAACAATTTCTCGCGCGTCAGGTTACGTTCAAGCCTTGAGAGAATATGTTATCTATAATATTACTGTTCCTCATTATTGTATCGTTTGGTTTATTTGCTGTGAAATATTATGTCCCAAAGAAGAGGCGAAGACTACTGGAACTGGGAGCCTTGGTACCAACCTATAAAGGGTGTTTACCTATAATAGGGCATGCCTATAAACTTATAGGCGGCAGTGAACGTAAGTTTCTTGATAAGGTGTGATAGTAATAAAGAATGGATTTGGTTTGATTCAATAAATAATAAGTCATGGAACAAGACCGATTCTGCCGTCCTATAACAAAGACACTGCAACTCAAGTTACAGTATTTTTTTAGAGTATACTGATTTTCTACCAATAACATTGAAAAATTTCATTCAAATTTACACTGTATGTTACTCTTAAACTAGGATCCTGATTTGACTAAACACTGTATCTTCCTCCAGATACCGTGTTTTGCCAAAACAATCTCACCTTTTCTTCAGCCAGTACCTAAAGTTACAGTGTTTTATCGATGTAGCTGGATCATGCCATTGACCCAGCCGATAATCATTCAATTAATCAATCAAATGGATCGGTTTTATACGCAAGAAACGTGAACTCTACAATTCACGTTTATGCGTATCGCTATGTCCTTGATGTTTGAAAATTATTTTTATGTACACCCATATAGTAAATCCCCCATTATGCGTTCAAAAACCATAGATAATTACCAGTATTACGATATTTGATTCTATTATGAACACGGCTGTATCGTAATGAGATTTCATACATCATTACTTGCTGTCTAGCGCGCGCGCCGGTGTAACCTTCCACCTATAGGTAATATTACTTAATACGCTAGACCGATCTTCAGAAACACAAAAAAGGCCAAGGTATGAGTATACTATAAAATTAGATTTTTGATATTTTGAATTTGTTACAGAATTTTGGCAGAATATTCAAACCCTTAGTAAAGCGACCGAGGATGCGGGTGGTGTCCTAGCTGTTCGAGTGGGCCCCAGTCTACAAGTCTGTAAGTCATGCTAGCCAGTGTTATTTGTGATCATGATCAACCTAACAAATCAACACCTAATATCACTGTCTTCCGCACTGCTCTCATTTGAATTGATGAAGACTATAACGACTCGTTGCTATTTAATAATAAAGTCATAATAATGCAACTTTATAAAAACAATTCTAATTTGTCGCGATATTTTAGTTAGAGCACATTCCACATGACATCTAAGAGCCCGTGCACACTACCGTTTTTGGCGGCAGTTTCTCAGCGGAGCGGGAACGCGACGTGCACGCGGCGAGCACACTGCGATGTCTTCGCGATTAGCCATCTGCGTGTCGCCGTAATGACGTCGCGTGCACGCGTCGAACACGGGTCGTACGCTCACTATCACCATGATGACCTGGTTCAAGGTGGATGCCGGCCGCTTCCGACCGAAGCAGCTAGTGATCTATTGGGGAGGCCAATGTCCAACAGTGGACGTCCTACGGCTGAGATGATGATGACTAAAATTGGTCTACTCGAGATTGAGGTCTACATCGAGAGGAATTGTTAGTTATGTAAAACCGTTCGCGTTAGATATTAACTTACTATTAATATTTTAAATCAAGATGTTATGTGCAAAAGCTACTCTAATTTTACAATAACTCTTTTTAGTCGTCAATGATCCAGATGATGCTCTCACTGTGCTGAATACCTGCTTGGAGAAAAGCTATTTTTACAAAATGGGATCAAGTTGGGTCGGCGAGGGACTCATCACTGCGGACGGTAAGCTTAAACTTCTTTGCTTTCCAACTGCTGGGCAAAAAACTCATGTTTTGCTTAACCTTTTCTACGCCAACCACTCATATATACGCACCGCAGGTTCCACGCCAACGACCTATATATATACGTCCATTACTTCAATGAAAAAGCAACCTTCGTTCCATTGTCTTAAGTTTAAATTTTAGACATTGCAATATAGAAGCCTGGCGTATATGGGTGATGTCTTTTGTATTTGACGTGGCGGCAAAAAGGTTAACTCTACGGAAAGCGTCCAAGAGCGTGACTTAATATTGTTTTAAAATTCAAATAGCTGAGGTATATTCATCCTTCCACATCATTGTCATGTAAACAAACACTTCTCGAAGACACTTTCACACTTTTTCTCGGATTACACAATAACCATCACTTAAAACGTTGTTGTACACTGAAAGAAACTCACAAAGTATTGAAATCAACCAAGTAACGACTGAAAAATATCATTTCGAATAAGATTGCCTTCAATAATCGAAGGTACGAATGAATAACCTCAAAAATATCTACCATTGCAATGTCTAGATTGTCTATGATCGTATTGATGGGAAACGACAACTTATCGATATGGATAAATGTGGCAATCAATACTTAGGGGCTGTTTCACCATCCATTGATTAGTGTTAACAGGCGGTTAGGTGTGATGCCGTCTCTATAATAATATGATTTGTTCAAATAGACGGAGACGGCATCACATTTAACCGTCAGTTAACACTAATCAATGGATGGCGTTGATTTCAATATTTATTTAAACGTGAACGGACACGGACAGTGCGTAGGTGTCTATAGTAACGCTAAACGTCATTTCACATTGAGTTGAATTGTAAAAAGGAAGAAAAAATACAATGAAAACTTGGCTGTAATCATTAATTAGTTAATGCAAGGTTGCCATGTATGTGGAAGCTTCATTGACTAAGTCTACAATTTGTATGCCTTGCGGCGCAGCATAGACAAACAACTCTTTTTTTTCAACACCCCATGTACTCTGTACTGTAATGACCTGTGTTGAACAAATAAATGATTTTGTATTTTGTAATGGTGTTCAACCTTTGCCTTTTCCACTAGAGGAAATAATAATAAATAAAATAAAAAGAGTTGAATCTAGAAATGTAATTCGTTTCGCTACTTCGCTTGATGTCGTACGTTTCGGGTGCTCTTTTTGTGATATTTCTGACGACTTGGCTTGCTTACGGATTTATTTATGTTTAGCAAAATAATCGGTCACGTTTTATGTATATTTTATCGACTTTTCCAATCACTAGTCACTGTCTATTGTCACCTGTGACGTCACGTTTGTTTACATGATAAGACACGGAAGGATGAATAGACTTAAGTACCTAAAGAATGGTAATGACGATGATTCATATGACGACCACTACCTAATGGAAACGTATAAATTAAAAACCATTTTGTCATGCCAACGTGTGTTAGTTATGAATGAAGTGGTGCAGGAACAATGCAAAATTAAAATGTCCAGGGATCACTTTCAACTAGTAAGTTATTCGTAAAATTAGATTTATATTCAAAAATGTTCAAATACATTATCAGTTGGAGATGGTCAGTATTATGCAAAATCAAGTCTGTAGTCTATGGCTCACATAATGTAAATGACAGCTTCCTCATACTTCTTCATCCTTCCTTCTTACCTGTAACTATCGCCCAAACAATATGTACAAACAGTCTTTATATTTTTCACGATTTTAGGTTTTAGGTTAGATTTAAGATATTTATTTTCTCAAGAATATACAAATATAATATTGCAGTTTTTTTTTTGTAGGGAAAGCTACAATCGAGATCTCTCTGCAGGCAGATGTTATGCCTGCAATAAATATATACTGAAGACTGAATTATTTATTATTGTATTTTCTCTGTAAGTGAATTCAGTATTCAGTATTTATTTATTGCAATATTATATTTGTATATTCTTGAGAAAATAAATATCTTAAATCTAATACCTTAATTACCTACTGGTAATTTGTACAGTGCGTAGACTTAAAAAGCTAAGTAAAATGATGCATGCATTGTATTAAAATTGCTCGTTTAAAGAAATATTCATATATGTATACAATAAGATTTTATTACTATTAACATTAATTTAAGTACATTAATATGCCCTTTACAAAGCGGGTAGATTTCTGCAAGGCACAGTGCAAGCGGGTACGTATTATAATGTATAAATTTAAAATACATATCGGTTGAAATACATACAGTTGAAATACCGAAAATTATAAAATATAATGCATCAAAATATATAAAGTTATTTGACATAAGTTCTAAACGCATAAGCTTGAAATGCATAGTGGTCAAAATATATAATGGTTACAATGCATAATGGTTCTTAGTCATATGGCACAAAATGCATATTTTCATAATGTAGACGTTCAAAATCTATACAGTATGTTTTCTATAATGGTTGAAATACATACTAGACACTGAATTTTTACAAAGAAAATGCATATATTACAATTCTGGCATATATTACAATTCTTGTTTTGGTCGTAGTTGAACCTAACACGCTCCTCCTCGCTACGCTCGTCGTCGCACCTAAAGTTTCTATTCAATTAATGATCAGACTTTAGTTTAAAATGCAAGGCCTTGTTAGACAATACGGCTTTCGATCAGACGGTATCTTATAGGTTAGGTTAGGTTAGAGTTTTGTCCAGGCGCGAAGCGCCTTAACTACGATGAATAGGAGCTCCGCCAAGCGGAGCTCCGTCGACTTTGTCTTACAGTCCTTAATTTTTCAGAATTTAACATATAAATACATCGTAAATAGACTGGAGATGATGATGAACCTAGGCATTATACGCTTACGTCAAAGTCGTAAAATATCCAGTGTCGAAATTGCGTCCACATCGTAAGAGGTCCATGTCTTACATCGTCTAAGTCGTGCCACGTCCAAGTCGCGAAATGTCAAAGTAGTAAAATGTCAATCTTTACTAATGTCTATGTCTCGGACGGTCCAAATCGCGAAATGTCAAAGTAGTAAAATGTCAATCTTTACTAATGTCTATGTCTCGGACGGTCCAAATCGCGAAATGTCAAAGTAGTAAAATGTCCAATCTTTACTAATGTCTGTCTCGGACGATCCTAATCGTGGAATTTCTAAGTATTAAAAACCGGCCAAGAGCGTGTCGGACACGCCCAAGATAGGGTTCCGTAGCCATTACGTTATATTATAACACAATTAAAACACTTACTACAGTCTTAAAATCTATTACCAGAAAAAGAGCGTAATTTTGACCATTATGAAAAACGTACTATAGTAATTTTAATTGTTATTTCTTTCAACTTTTATATATTCTGATTGTATATATTCTGAACATATACATTGTGAACTTAGTCATTTTAATTGTATGTATTTCGACCAATATGAAAAACGTGCTTTATGAATTATTATTAATATTTATAACCGATATGTATTTTAAATTTATACATTATAATACGTACCCGTGCAAGCGCGCCTCACAAGAATAATCATTAAGGTACTCGTAGTGGCGTATGTTCATAAGCTGAAGCAGATATTTAAGTGATTAAATCAAAACGTGGGAATCGACAAACATCTTACAGTAATTTTCTATTACTAATCATTGTATTATTTATTATACAAAACAAAGTATTAATTTTTGCCTTCCGTAAAATCGTTGTAAATATTTTGTAAATGCCTTTTTTTGTAAATGATATATTAGTGTGTATATCTTTAGTTAATATTTTTCTCACTAGAATGCATGTCTTGTATTTATATAACTGTTTTAAATTCATGATTCTTATTTCCTTATATATATTTTTGTAGTAGAAGTAAAAAAAATATAACCAAATAGTCTTTTAATAATTTAGTTTTGCGCTGTTTGTAATTTACGTAGATTTGTTTTAGCTGCTGATGCCCATAGTTCTATTAAGTACTAGATGTGCGATTTAACTATAGTTATTTATGCAACTGTATCATAATAAGGGTCATTAAGACACGAGTGCGAGTTTATGACATGAGGCGAAGCCGAATGTCATAATAGATACGCATGAGTGTCTCAATGGCTGATTATGAATAGTTGCATACATTACTTTTTCTACGAGCTCAAACATAAGCATTAATAAATAATGAGATTTTTAGTGTGAATAATATAAGATACAATAGTATAATGTCAACTTTACTGCTCATCACCTTTTACGAAAAATTGCTTTTTCCGATGCAGAGACGTTCTTTCAAGGGTTCTGATGCTTCACCACCCGTTCTATTTCACCATATGTTTTACGAGGAGCATAAATTGCTTAGCAACTGTTTTAAAATAATTGAAATTAAACCCGTGAAATATTTGTTATTGAGTAGTACCTAACTCCGGTGGTCAACTGTGGTCTTCACTTGTCTTTATCATTAGTTCCACTTCATCAAAATGATGATGTTCAAGAGCAAATGTACGAATTACTACTAAGTAAAATATATCCAAATTACCATAAATGTCCCTACCATATTTAAAGAGTTCCCTCGATTTTCTTAGGATCCATTCATCAGATCCTGATTTTGTGCCTATGGGACTTAATTACTGTATTCGAATATAAACGATTTTTTTTTCTAATCGGTTCATGAATGACGGAGTTTTGAGCTAACAGCCAAATAAATACAACCGAATTGATAACCGTTATTATCAATATATGACACGTCATTGAAACGCTAGATGTAAGAAGTGATCCGTCTGAACGCCAGTTGTCTATGTAGTTTGAGCATCTGACATTGCATCACGCGAGCCAACCAATCCTTGCTTTGTTTCTAAATTTTAACCAATCAACAAACACGTCTATTATTATTTTGCAAACTTGAAATTGATTCTTATTTGAATCATAAGTCGTATTAGTTTTAGGTTTGGCCTCTTTTTGTGTGGAATTTGTTCTGAGTTACGCTTCCTGACTTATTATTTATTCGTAGCTTAGTATAATGATTCAGCCCCGTTGGCACACTAGATGTTTAAAACGTAAACATGATTTGATAATAATTTTTAGCAACATGTTTTATGTGAAACTGGTGTAACCTGTTTAACAAAATATTGTTAAAATATGCCTGAGTAAAATATGCCTAAGTATATCCGTTAACTACCTACGTCCTGTTTTAGAAAACACAACCACCTATGAGCGGTCTAGGAGACCCCTAGTTTTAAAGGATATGCAATAATTATAGTTGTTTAGTTTAAATTTATTAAAAAAGAAATAAATTAAATTTTAACAGTCCATGCTATTTATTTACAATTAACATTACAAAATAAATCAATAGATTTTTCGGTACTTCTCCTATCCTTACTGTGAAATTACTTACCCTAAGGGGATATGAGATCTCAAAATATAGGAACATAACATCGACACTAACATTTTAAACTACGCTAACTCGAAAATGGTAACTTTACGCTAAAGCCAATTCAAGGAAAACTTGCGATAATTTTTAAACCGGTGAACATATATTTATAACTTTTTTACCAAGTTTTATTTGTTACACAATTAAAAGAAATGTAAAATTACTTTTAAGATTCTTTCATTAATTTTGAATTTAGTTCTACTTAGCGTACCTTGTGACAAAAACAGAAAGATCACCGTCGATGAATTTAACGCCATTTCCAACTTAGCGTACTGTAATAGGGCGTGTTACCTTTTTAATATGTAGTATGAATATTATATTAGACGAGATTTAATAAAAAAACCAAGTCACCGATATAGTTGGATAACAATTTTATTACTATAAATGAAATAACATGGTAAATTTGTGCATTTCTTATTAGCTTTTAAAAGTTAGCGTCGTACAACAGGTAAACATCTTCACACTTGTAATATTTCTAAACGAATCCAAGTTACACTTAGCTTTGTTTAAACGTTAGGAAGTTGGCGTTTTATTTGTGTCAAAAATTATGGAAAGGTGTGAAAATTATTAGGTGAGTCAGTGATAAAAATGACGATTTTTGGATGTTAATGTCTAAATAACCGTTTGAGGTGTGTTTATGAAATTTGGAGATCATAAATGTATTTCACAAGTGTCAATAAATGAGCCAAATTTGACATGTTTATTTGAAATAGTCTTTGAGTTATGAGGGGGTCAAAAGTGGCTCCAAATGGTTCGGGTAAAATTACACACGGTGCTGCTCGCCAGTTCTGTTAGCTTGAACTTGGCATGACACGCTACCGCGTGTTTAGATGTATGGGTGTATACTTAGTGCATTAAGTACTGAATATTAGTTTAAACTGAATTTTTGTCGTCCAATCAATTTACAAGTACTTATAAAATCAATAACCTCGTAAAATCTGGTTTCAAGTTTAACCAAAGAATACTTTTGCAGTGCCTACTTGGAAGAGGAACCGCAAGTTGCTGAACCCAACGTTCAGTCAGCACGTGCTGGATGGTTTTCTAGTTATCTTCAACGAGTAGGTATAATTTTGAGTTATTGTTGTAATTTTACTAACGTGATGTCACGTGGCAGGGATATCATCTGATTAAATATTACTAGAATTTTCTTGAAATGCTCTTATAGCCCACCCAACGAAGACCAAAAACTGCCTCTCAGGGGAAAAAATCGTGTACAAGCGAACTTTGGCATAGTTGTAGGGTTGTGTTTTAAACCACATACTAAAAGTACTGATGGGTGGGGGTGAAGCTAACGGGTGGAGGGAGTGTAAATGTCCCCTTTTTTTAAGTTTTTCGTAAATTACTCATAAACGGTGGCCCATATCAAAAACTGTTCTGATACATGAGTAATCTACATAAAATTTTCTACAAAAAAGATTCTATATTCAATCTTTAGAAAAATCTTAAGTAAAAACTGTCACAAGATGTTCATAGTGAGTAGAGAATTGTATGTAGATTACTCATCTATCAAAACAGTTTTTGCTATGTGAAGTGTAGGTAGCTTACCGGGAACGTAAGGAAAGAGACGTGTGTACGGCAAGACGATTTATTCCGGATTGACGTCACATGATCGTTCTTAAGCTACCTTATATCTAAGCAATAACAAAGTAACGTACCCACTTAAATACTACACTATATGCCACTGTTTTATGAGTTATTTACGAAAAACTGAAAAAACCTTTACCTACACACCCCTCCACCCGTTAGCTTCACCTCCACCCATCAGTACTTTTAGTATGTGGTTTAGAACACCATTCCCTAGAACTAAGCCAAAATTCGCTTATACACTAGTTTTTCCACCTGATTTTTCTTCGTTGGGTAGCCTATTACTATGATTATGTAAGCAGGTTTAGATAGAATTAGCAGCAAAATTTAAACTTGGTAAATATTTGTTTTGGTCTGTTTTAGTCTAACATCGGATAGCATTGTGAATGGTAGTCTGAAGATGAGCTCTGGTTGAGTGATTTGTGTGTGTTCCTAGACTAGTGTAATAATTAGTGTGGAGGTGGAGGAACTGTTTGAACACTCATTTCTTGCATAAACGTAGCTATCATAAGGTCGCGGGTGAGCAAAGTAATTGTTTCAGGTCATAGCGCTATTTGAATGCAGCACAGACTGTTTACCTATTCTTTAAATTCGCATTTTGACTGTTGTTGAACAGGGTATCTTAGGTTCTTCACAAAAACTGCCACGGAAATGCATATTTTACCTACAAGTGAAACGATTTTATTAATTATAACGTGATAATATGATTCCCAGTGACTTCGTATGCACAAACCATTAGATGTGGCAGTTGATTGAAATTCCAGGATTTTATTGGATTCCTATAGGAATGAGGGCTATCGCATATGAATTCACCGCTAGAGGCGCTAGTGTAGCGTGAGGTCTCCGAAATGTCAAATCTCATTATTTTTGCGTGAGCTACGCGGGTTTATTTAGAATTAGAATAATTTTGTGAATATTTTGCATTACCTGAAATTAATTATGGCAATTATGCGTTACTGGGCAATGAATGTCTGTGTTTGGAGACACTTTTGTCTTTCGAAAACTTTTGTCCTCCCTTTTTTTCCGAAAAAAACGGGACTACGCAACACTGTGGTTGCTCGATATTGGTATGGTACGGTTTTAGGGTGTATTAAATATAATTTTAATGTAAACTTTGTTTTCACGCCCGTAATAACAGACTTTGAAAGCCACATTTAAAACCTCACGCAACAGTGGCGCCATCTAGAGAGACAAAAAACGATAGCCCTCATTCATGTAGTTTACACGCACACACGCATGCACACACGCACTCACAACTCGGTTCCCACTGGATTGCCTAATCTTATTACGTGACGTTCGACATGATAAAGTATGACAAAGGTTGTTGCGAGGCGTTGGGTTGTAGCCAAATACATAGGTATCTAACTCGCACTGTTCTCACTCTTCGGGTTGTCTAACAGAAACGTTTACGCCAAGCCACTGATGTACCTACACAATTTACTGTAGGTATATTAACACGTTTGAAATTATGTAAACAGGCAGTCGGCGCTGCTGGCACAAGACTTGGAGCCGCTGGCGGGTGCGGGCATGTTCGATCCTAGGGAGTACTTCACAGAACGCACTCTGGAAACCGTATGCCGTAAGTTAAAATGAAAATATAGTAGGTGAATATCTTTTCTGAAGTGGGGCTACTACACTACAGCTTAGAAGTGGAGACAAATTTCGCGGTTAGCTAGTTCCGCATCTGATATTGCTGCGAAGTTAAAGCACGCAAAATATTCTACCTTATAACCGATGTACGATTTGTACCGGTTGCGGTGGAGACAACAGTACTCTGGTGTTTGGAGGTCCGGGATTTAGCTCTATTGTGGCTTAGACAAATAGGCCGATAGGACTACGTTATTTTGAGGTATTAAGTTTCAAGAATTCTAAAGTTTCTTATTTTTTGCCTGTGGGTACAGTCGTACCTATGAAGCTTATTGTAGCGTTTTGTGTCATTTTTGTTGCCTGCATTTTCAGCAATTTGAAGATTTGTGGTTGTTTTTTTTTATTTGAATAAATCTCGCAAAATAAATTTAAAGTTAAAAATAATTATGGCATCATATCTAGGATAGCCTGTGGAGTATGTAAACCAAATTGGTGTCATTTCGTCCAGTGCAAATGTATGTAATGTGGATGCAGTATGAAAAAAATGGTGTGAAAAAAAAATTAAGTTTATGAAATATTTATTTCCTATTTCAGATTACTTACATACGCCTATAAAAAAAGTTGTGCCAAATTAGACCACGCAATTTTAAGATTTTAAATTATTTTGTTTCTTAACCTACAAACGCTTCAAAAAAATATTAAAGTCATTAGAGTTCACATATTTTATATCATAAATGCATGATATCGACATAGTAAATTTGTGTCATTTTCGCCACGATATTTAAATGAATAAAACATAAAACAAAATGGTTGCGTCGAAACGGGCGCGCGGTCAAGCGGCGGGGTGACGGGGGGCATAAGCACGCAAACACGTTCGTTCGGTACGATTTCATCTATGGGAGCATTCATATTAGATAATACAAGTACTGTCGTCGCATGTAAGTAGGCAATTGCTGGCTGAGTATGAGTATTAAACGCGAGTATGAGTATTCCAGCCGAGACAATATATACATTTTCTCAAAATGTATTACGATATTTAATTTATATCAAAATTGCAGGTGTAATTTTCCTCTGAAAACACCACGAGCTGTTTCACACACATTAAAAAAAGTCCGAGGTTCTAACAAAATAACTGATACCTAATGGGTAGGTATCAGTTGTTTGTTTTGTTTTGTTATTTTGATTTGCTAGATGTTTTTTTTTTCTGGAACCAGATTGAATTGGCTGTAGGTACAGCAGGGCTACTGCGAAACTCAAAACTCGAAGTTCGTATCGTACTGTCCCTCTCGCTCTCGTATTAAATACTGTAAGTGTCAGAGGGACCCACGACACGACATTCAAGTTTCGAGTTTCGTAATAGCCCTGACTCGTGCCAACTTAGATATTACCGTGACCAAGTTTGAGACTTGATAATAATAAAATTTAAATGCGACATTGTTGTCGAGTATAGCGATCCTGCAATGTTTTTAACTCTTTCATTTTTTTCGCTGGCCTTAAACTATGTACTTCGCCTATTATATAACTTAATGAGTATTGAATTGACTGACTTTTATCTCCGCTACGTAATAAACAAATTGCATAACTTTTTTTTTTGCATACTCTGAATGTAGTAACCTATTCAAATATTAAGTATGTAAATAATAGGTACATTAATTTAAGAATCAAAAAGGCTGATAGTTATATATAAAAAAGGTTGCCTGGAAGCTTAGAGCAACCCGGGCGGAAGGGAGTAGCCATTCGACGCGTTCCTCTCTGTCAAAGTACAAGCCCAATTGGGCATACGAATTTTATAAAACAAGCGCGCTCGGATTTCAAACTATTAGACCGAATCGAGAAGCGCGAGTGAACGCGGCGGCTAAAAATATCGAATTGTTCAGTTTCCTGCTGTAAAAAGAAGATCTGGGACATCAAGCTTGCAAAATTATGGTGTTACATTTCACATGGAAGTAAATTGTTATCGTATTATTGCTATTTAATTACATTTAAACAACAAAGACGTACATTATTGTCGGATTCGTTTACCAACATCGAGTCCTAGCGGTACAAAATTTCGGATCGGTCAAGCGATAAATCGCATAAGCGATAAAGCGATGACTTAATCATGTTACTGTCAATGTGTTAGTTTGGAGTCATCTGTAAACGAATTATTAGTGTATTGTTGGATTATTTATGTGTTAACGTCGTCATTACAGTCAGTTGGCAGTTTTGTTTTTGCATCTAAATAAGCCGAACTGCACTTGTATGCACATTTCCCCCCGCAACAAACGCCAGAACTATTTTAAAGGTAATCTACCGCTAAGGTTGCTCCCTTCCGTAGGAAGCCCGCGTTGCTCTAAGCCTGGAAGAGATCGCTCTTAAGCGATAAGGCCGCCTGTTGTTTACCCTTGTAATTTCATTCTGTGTACCTGTTCTGTATCGCTTACTATTTTTGGTGTACAATAAAGAGTCATTGTATTGTATTGTATTTTATATAAAAATTAGAAATGGTATGTTAGTCGACAAACAATGTTAACTTTAACTGATTGGCATTAAGTTCGAAAATTCTAATGATCGAAATTGACGTGGATCCTGCTTATGACGCTAAAGTCGGATTTGTATTATGTCGTGTCGTGTCGTGTCGTCACGCATATATATAGTTAATTTAAATCGATATCTATATCTATAAGTATCCCAAATTTCAGCTAATGCTACCCAGCCGTTAAAGCATGATTGAGTAACAAACATCAAGATATACAAACTTTCGCATATATAATATTAGTAGGATGTGATCTAGCCCCTAAGCCCCTTCTCTCTCACTCGAACTTAAAGGAAGATGGATATCTTGTATCTTGGTCTTGTATGGTCTTGTATCCCAGCTCTAAAACCTGGTATCGCGTCACTGCATATCTAAAATAGCAGCGCTTAGCGTCAACAATCCTACCGGTGTGAAGTTAGCGGCGCATTATAACCAACCAAATTAAGAAGTTTAAGTTATTATTTGCATTTGTGTGTTCATAAGAGTGACAAAACACAATAACTAGCTTATATTCAGGGAGAAGTATTCAACCTGAACGTCTGGTGAAGCAAGAAAATTATTGCCAGCTACACCATATGAAAAAAAACACCAACATGGAAATGAGAACCTCTTCAAATCTTTTCCATAAAATAACACTGGACACTAAAAGC
>NC_133496.1:9275490-9282231 GCF_025370935.1 Choristoneura fumiferana | reverse complement strand
TTTATTAAGATTTCTATGACATAAACATAAATAGATTAGTTACAAATTCATTCAATTTGACAAATATTTATTCCAACTGTAAGAGGTAGGCAGTAATACGGAATTCTTTTATAAAAAAAAACAAGAGCAGCTGATTTCGTGCAACGAGGTTGCATACTTTATTAAAAAGAGTGGGAAATTTTACATTTTGAAAATATTTCGTTGTCATGTAATTTATTACGTATGGCTATATTTTTAATAACACAAATTTAATTTAAGATACATAAATTAATCAACGGTAGTGTAAGGGGTCTCATATATCATCTCACGAGACCCAAGCCAACCTCACCTGCCCGCGGTGCACCCTGCTAACTAACAAACGAGGCAAAACTGGCGACCCACCAACCCGCATTGGACCAGCGTGGTGGGCTTATGGTCTATTCCTCCCTATGGATGTACAACCCCCCGAATCGGCCCCGAGTGCTCGGCGGTGAGAGGTTGTCCCGTGATGACGGTGACCGGAACAATCCTCGAACCAGGGGTGCTAAGAATCCCCGAGCGTTAACGACTTCTTTCCGTCAAACTAACCAGGCACGCAAAATGGACAAAGAAAATCTCAACGTTTTTAACATACAATGTTCGAACTTTGTTAAAAGATGATCGATTGGTCGAGCTGGAAAACGCCGTAAAAGACATAAATTGGGATATAATTGGTCTTGCTGAAGTGAGAAGAGACGGAGAAGAAATTTTGGAAAGGGAAGACTGCATATTCTTCCACTTTGGGGCTGCAGGAGGACAACATGGAGTAGGTTTTCTGGTTGCCAAAAAGTGGATGAATAATATAATCGAGTTCCACGGTTACTCTGAAAGAATTGCCGTTCTGAGGTTCCGCCTGACGCCCACACAGACTCTTACTGTTATACAAGCCTATGCACCAACATCCGCTCATAGCGACGACGAAGTAGAGGACTTTTATGACCTTCTCAATAAGGCTTGCGACAATCACCAAGGAACTTGGAATCTAGTTATCGGCGATTTTAACGCAAAAATCGGAATAAGACAAGAACTAGATAACGCAGACATATTGGGGCCATACGGATTAGGAAACCGAAATATTAGAGGCACACGTCTAATTCAGTTCGCTTTTGGACAGAACCTTAAAATATGTAATAGCTTCTATCAAAAGAGAAAACAGAGGCGATGGACGTGGGTTTCCCCAGATGGTAACTTCAAGAACGAAATAGACTTTATACTAACATCAAACCATAGTATTATCAGAGATATAGGTATCATCAACAGATTCAAATTTAGTTCAGATCACAGACCAGTTCGAGCCAAACTTACTTTCAATTTTAAAATTCACCGCAAAGTAACATTTTTAAGACGCTTCCACAAACTCAACAGAGCGACGTTAACGGCAAATTATGACCAGTTTAACATTGAGCTAAGGAATCGGTTTGAGGGTCTAGATACTGATGTTAATGATGTGGACATAAAGTATAAGAACATTTTAGAGAGTATAAAGTTGGCCAGCAATAAATTTTCCAACAGACCTAATAAATTGCGGTTATTAAAGGCAAATACCATTTCTCTAATAGAAAAAAGAACTCGTGAAAACTTAGGTTCAATAGCATTCCGAAAATTAGATAAAATAGTTAAACGAAGTATAAGAAAGGATATCAGAGACAACAACACCAATCTAGTCAAGACTGCGCTTGTTAATAATACATCACTTAGAGCGGCCAAGCAAGGAATCTTAAAAGGAAAGCCCTGGATTACCAACATGAGGGACGAAAATGGCAACAAGCATAGCAATAGGCAGAAAATATTACAAATCTGTACGGATTTTTACAAGTCACTTTATTCTGACCCATCCAAAAATTATAATTTAGAAAACTACTTTTGCGCTGACAACATCCCCCCAATCACAGAAAACGAAGTGGATAAGGCTCTTCGAAGCATGAAAATGAATAAGAGTCCAGGGCCTGATGGAATCAGCACGGAAACTCTTATATTTGGAAAACAGATTTTACTTCCCCATCTCACTATGCTATTCAATCTCATACTCAGCTCTGGTAAATTTCCTAAAGATATGTGCCATTCCAACATAATACTCCTCCACAAAAAGGGTGACAAGTGCAACATTGATAACTACAGACCAATCAGCCTTATCTCACATGCCTATAAGACCTTTATTAAAGTTATAGAAAATCGTATTGTTGGACAGCTCGACCAGCACCAGCCGCCCGAGCAAGCAGGATTTCGCCCCGGATTTTCGACTACGGATCATCTTCACACACTCAACCAGCTCATAGAGAAATATAACGAGTTTAATAAACCTCTTTACTTAGCATTTGTGGACTACTCCAAAGCATTCGACAGCCTTCAGCATTCTGCAATAGAAACAGCGCTCCACAACCAAGGCATTAATTCAACATACATCAATCTACTAAAATCAATTTATAACAACAGCACAGCCAACCTTAATCTCAACAATTTATCTGGCCAGTCGTTTAACATAGAAAAAGGCGTTAAACAAGGCGACCCGCTATCACCCAAGCTATTCACTAGCTCACTGGAAGAGATCTTCAAAAGCCTGGCGGTGGTCTGGAAGGCAAGGGGTGCCATTGTAGGCGATAAAAGTTTGACAAATCTTCGTTTCGCCGACGACATAGTCCTTTTTTCTTCTACGGCCTCAGAGCTCGAACAAATGCTGCAAGATCTCAGCTCTGCGAGCCTTCGGGTTGGACTTCTGATGAACCGGACGAAAACACAGGTTATGACCAACAGCACAAAACGTAGGATTGAGGTGGACGGGGCACGTCATATAATACGTCGACGAGTACATTTACTTGGGCCAGATAGTATCTTTTAGCAATAGGCAGGATAAAGAAGTGGAAAGGCGTATCGACAATGCCTGGAAGAGCTTCTGGTCTATGAAGAAGCTATTGAAGAGCAACCTTCCACTTTCACTTAAGCGGAAACTGGTCGACTCTTGTATACTGCCCATCTTAACCTACGGTGCCCAAACATGGTCCTTAACCGAAATTCAGAAGTCCAAGTTGAAGGTTTGCCAGAGGGCTATGGAGCGCAGCATTTTGAGTGTCAAAAGAACAGATCGGATCCGGAACACCACACTGCGCTCGAAAACGTGCATAGCAGATGTCGGGAGAGAAACCGCCAGGCTGAAGTGGGACTGGGCTGGCCATATCTGCCGCATGCACCCGGAGAGATGGGCACAGGTTACTACCCAGTGGGCGCCCCTAGATGGTCAACGGAGGCGCGGCAGACCGAGACGGAGGTGGCGGGACGACTTGGACGCATTCAGAAACGACTGGCAAAACGTAGCTGCCGACAGGGGAAGTTGGAAGTCCGAGGGAGAGGCCTTTGCCCAGCAGTGGGACATAGAAAATGGCTAACGAAAAAAAAAAAAAAAAAATTAATCAACACATTTGATTCTATCTCTCGCTTTTTAGGGTTCCGGAGCCAAAATGGCAAAAACCCTTATAGTTTCGCCATGTCTGTCTGTCTGTCTGTCTGCCCGTCCGCGGCTTTGCTCAGGGACTATCAATGCTAGAAAGCTGTAATTTTGCACAGATATATATGTAAACTATGCCGACAAAATGGTACAATAAAAAATAAAAATAATTTTTTTAGGGTACCTCACATAAGTACACGTAACGTACGTACACGTATACCTAGTTCACCACGAATGTCGCTGTTTCTTTTATTCGTTATTTTATGTTTATATTTTGGGATTGTGGATGTTTACCAATAAATACTTACAGTGGGTACCTAAATTTTAACATACAAGTTTTACACACTGCAATGGAGCTAGGAGCGAAAATTCTATTTCGGTTTCCGTTGTGCACTAGTTGTTTCTAATACCGTAATACGATGGTACCTACTTTAACCTAATGTAGGTACTTGTTGTTTTTTTTTTTAAATATGGCTCTGTCTGTCCATCGGAAGACAATAGTGCCTAGTAGGTTTTGCCGTCGTACGATAAAGAAATTCTATAAACGAAATGTGAGAGGTACCTAATGGTGGATGAACGATGACAGCGCGAATCCTACTGTTTGTACTTATTCAAAGTAAATACCTCAATAAAAATTTAGTGTTCAACACCCTCTTAAGGTCCAGAGAATCGAGTTGGCCTATTCTGTTTCTACGTCCAATAATTAAAATTATTATCCTACCAAAGAAAAAACCCTAGCTAATTGTTTAGTTAAGTTGGTATGTGTATAAAATGTAGAGCCGAATTTAAAGGAAATCGGAAAAAACTAGTTATTGCTCGGTTATAGCTAAATACAAAGGCGGGTATTATAATCATGATAACTGACATACTATGTGTGTATGTACTACCACAGAAAAAAAACATCTTTATAAATTGTGTGTGCACAAAAACTTATTCTGCTTCCCTACTTTGTACCCACCTGCTAACTTTACGACCTAGGTTTCGGTCTGAAATATTATTTTCAGATTTGATAAACTTCACTATTGTTCTTGTCGTCCAACCCGTATTTTTCATTAGTTTCTTCAATGCCGACAAAACGATTTGACCAGTGTTAAGACGCGTTTTTCCCTTCTTATTCTTTGCCATCACGAATCTCCACTTCTTCAAAACGGGACACCACAATCCCTTGAGATAATTTTACGTATATTAAGTAAGAATATTAGTTAATAAATAGTGCATAAGTAATAAGTGTACGTGTATAAAAATAAAAGCTAGAAAAACTAGAGATTTTTCATGCTTTCTAACAGAGAAACGACTTTGACGTTTTTACGGTTAGTGACGTTTAATAATTGAGTTTATGACTACTTATCTTTTGATCGGGATATGAGACTCGAATAACCTCCTCGTACGCTCTTATTGACATCATCTATAATATCTATCTATGACAATTCATACTTTTATTTTATATATTTTTATATTAATAATATGTAATATTAATATTATTAATTAATAATTATTATTTATAATATTATATATAATATTGTAAATGCGAAAGTAACTCTGTCTGTCTGTCTGTCTGTGACGCTTTCACGCCTAAACCACTGAACGGATTTTGATGAAATTTGGTACAGAGATAGAATACCTTGGGAAAGAACATAGGGTATCTTTTATTGCGAAAAAGAGGCTTTAAGGGGACGAAAGTTTATAAGGTGGAAGTTCGTCGCCGCTGAAGATAAAACCATGAAACTTGGTATTTAGGCACTTAATAAGAAATAAATCGATATTTGTTTGATTTTTTTTGAAAATTCGACCTTTGAGGGGATGAAATAGGGGATAAAAGTTTATATGGAAGGTCGTCATTATCGAAGATAAATCGATGAACCTTTATTAAACTTGCCATGCGGGCACGTGATAAGAAGTAAATGGATATTTTGTTCGCCCGTTTTTTAAATTCTTCCTGTGAGGGGGTGAAATAGGGGATGAAAGTTTATATGAAAGATCGTCATTGTCGAAGATAAATCGATGGTTCTTTATGAAACTTGGCATTTGGGCACGTGATAAGAGATAAATAGATATTTGTTCCGCGTTTTTAAAAATCCTTCCTGTGAGGGGGTGAAAGATAAATCGATGTTTTTTTATTAAACTTGGCACTTAGGCACTTAATAAGAAGTCAATCTATATTTGTTTGAACTTTTTTGAAAATTAAACCTGTGAGAGGATGAAAAAGGGGATGAAAGTTTATATGGAAGGTCGTCATTATTGAAGATAAATCGATGAATCTTTATGAAACTTGCCATTTCGGCACGTGATAACAAGTAAATGGATATTTGTTCGCGCGTTTTTTAAAATTCTTCCTGTGAGGGGGTGAAATAGGGGATGAAAGTTTATATGAAAGATCGTCATTGTCGAAGATAAATCGATGGTTCTTTATGAAACTTGGCATTTGGGCACGTGATAAGAGATAAATAGATATTTGTTCCGCGTTTTTAAAAATCCTTCCTGTGAGGGGGTGAAAGATAAATCGATGTTTTTTTATTAAACTTGGCACTTAGGCACTTAATAAGAAGTAAATCTATATTTGTTTGAACTTTTTTGAAAATTAAACCTGTGAGAGGATGAA
This sequence comes from Choristoneura fumiferana, assembly GCF_025370935.1. Classification (NCBI taxonomy): domain Eukaryota; kingdom Metazoa; phylum Arthropoda; class Insecta; order Lepidoptera; family Tortricidae; genus Choristoneura; species Choristoneura fumiferana. The sequence goes on along the minus strand of NC_133496.1, from coordinate 9,276,175 downwards.
AAAGGGGATGAAAGTTTATATGGAAGGTCGTCATTATTGAAGATAAATCGATGAATCTTTATGAAACTTGCCATTTCGGCACGTGATAACAAGTAAATGGATATTTGTTCGCGCGTTTTTTAAAATTCTTCCTGTGAGGGGGTGAAATAGGGGATGAAAGTTTATATGGAAGATCGTCATTGTCGAAGAAAAATCGATAGTTCTTTATGAAACTTGGCATTTGGGCACTTATAGATATTTGTTCAAGTGTTTTAGAAAATTTTACCTGCGAGGTGATGTCAGCAGAGGGGATGATGCAGTATTAGCAGAGCCTTTTAAGCTCAAGCAAAATGTACGCAATGGGGGGTCATTTTAGATGGCTTATTGACATAGACAGTCAGTCATGAAAAAATATAATTTTCAGTATTTTCTTATTTATTGTGCTAAAAGAGCGACCTTTATGCAAAATTCCAAGTTTGCAGGACGGCCGGAAGTACCCTATTACTTTTTCTGCTTAGGCGATTTGTATGGAAACACCTTTTTAATGACTATAGCTTTTGATTGCCTCAAGGCTTAGAAGTTTGATTTTTTCACAGCTTTCGGGACTATTGACCTGAGTTTAGGGTTTCAATTTCAACACGATACCGATACTCCGCGCGTCCCTTGTCTGTCAAGAGACAGACAGACGGACGGACGGACAGCAAAG
>NC_133496.1:9275046-9275390 GCF_025370935.1 Choristoneura fumiferana | reverse complement strand
TGTATGAATAAGGCTGTTAGTGTTTAGTTTAGTAACTAGGCCATACATCCCTGTGTTATTATAACTTTTTTGTAATTTTTTCTTTAATTGTATACTGTAGTTTTTAAGTATTTTTTTTGTAATTATTTTATTTTGAAAAAATGACTTTCTGCCAAGTTTCTTGCGGCGCATTCTTCTTGGCAATGATGGTCTTTCCGAAAGCGCTGGTCATTTAAAAAATGACGTGTAATAAAAGTACCCATTGCGGCCTATTTACTCAATAAATGATTCGAATTTTTTATTTGAATTTGAAACTTACCTATTGCCTTATGTGTGATAGAATATAGCTTTCTGCCGAACATCTT
>NC_133496.1:9211029-9272746 GCF_025370935.1 Choristoneura fumiferana | reverse complement strand
CGAAAGAGCTAGTGCTTACATTTTGTGATATGTTATTAACTTGTAATGTAATTGAAACTAGTTATGTTTGTTCGTGGAATTAATATTTCAACTTAAATTTGAAGTGTATATCTTTTCAAGCGATGAGCTGAAATTTTTCATGCATGATATAAAATCCGATAGACAATGCAATGTTATGGGTTGCCGAGTAGGAAATAAAAGAAATACTACTATGAACACTAATACACTATATTGATTTGACTAATTTTAAATTTAAGCACTACCAGTATCAGTGACTGGAACTTAAGGTTAACTTAACTTATAGAATTAAGGGATCGATTTAGATCACTACTTACAACTAACTTATTACTAGCTACTTATCACTACAGTTGAGCGCCAGGAAGGATTTAGACTTCGTCAGGGATCCTTGCCTATCCGCCTGCCACCGGCTAGCGTCCAAATTTAAAGTTTATTTAGCGCTAAACTAAACGACCTCACCTGATCCCAAAGGGCATGTACACCGACACCCGTCCGTCCTTAGCTTAGACGAGAAACGTAATGACCATTTTAAACTTATTTCATTATTTAAATAATTATTTTGTGCTACCCAATCCATCTTACTACTAGTACTTTACTTTTTAATAAATAGAAAAAGATGAATCTCACCGCGTGAGATTTGAACCGTGAACCATCTGTTGTCTAGACGCCCTTTGCTGCCCCTGAGCCATCGAGCTAACTACACTGCACTCGGAATTAGGCGATCGGTTTCCTATCTAGCGAGTGACGTCATGACATTGCCTTATCATTGTCCCTAGGCGCTTCAAAATGGTCATGACATGTACCTCCTCCCTCAATAAAAAAAATGCCATGGTATTTTTTTTTTTTATTTGTTATTACCATGATAGAGGTTTTAGATCTTTCACGTGCCAGTTACCCAACACTTTGCCCGACGGGTTGCTTAAACGAAATATATTATTTGACAACTTATCAATAATGATGGCCTTTTCAAATTTGGGAGCTAATTTCGCCATAAACTTGTTGGGTGCATTCGACAATAGCTTGGTCTTTTTCCAGACTGTATCTCCTATCTTAAAGTCTGCACTCGATCTACGCTTACTATTGTACCGCTGACTACTTTGCTCATGAGCTGCTCGCAAGCGACTTTGAACCTTGATATTGTTTCTATTTCTGGACTCTAACTGCTTAATGAACTCCGTGACGTTAATTTCATGTCTATCATTAGGACTATATACCACCTGATCTGCCCCTGGCGTTGTGAAGTTTGGCACAGTGGTTTCTCGACCAAAGAATATATATGACGGTGTGTAGCCTGTCGTTTCATGTACCGCAGTTCTAATAGCATGCCCTATCTCTGGTAGATAATTGTCCCACGTATTGTGTTTCCCTGGCTGTGTATACGTAGCAATCATCGTACCTACAACACGATTAACGCGTTCTGTTGGATTACTCTGAGGATGATAGCTGGGCGTAAACCACAGCTTGCTGTTATATTTTGCCGCCATATCTTTGAAGAGCTGACAGTTAAATTGTTTACCGTTGTCACAAATAATTGACTGGGGAGCACCAAACAACAGGAATTGCTTCTCCACTATCTCACAAATCTTGTCAGCCTTTCCTGTCCTCAACGGAAACAATAGCACAAACTTACTGAACCAACACGTTATGACTAAAAGCATGGTGTTACCATTCTTACTCTTCGGGAAAGGTCCCATTAAGTCCAAAGATATTATTTGCCACGGATACTGAACCTCTCTGTGTCGTCCCATAAGTCCAGCAGGTAATTGCTGCGACACTTTGTGCTTGGCACAAATCTCGCATTGCTGTATGTACTGCTTCACTTGTTGAAGCAAGTTTGGCCAAAAATATCGCTGTTTAATCTTAAAATAAGTTTTCCTGATTCCTAAATGTCCAGCCGTAATGTCGTCATGACATTCTTTAAGCACCTTAGTTCTCAACGCCTCCGGGATGTAAAGCTTCCAGTCGTGTATAGAATTAGGAAACTGGCTTAATATAACCTTTTTATACAGCAAATTGTTCAAAACCCTCCATTCAGATGGTTCTTCTTGCTTTAATACGTCCCTAACTTTGCCTCTATACCACTCATCCTTGTGAAGTTATATAATTATTTCTGTATTCGTATCCTTATCCACCCCTCGGGATAGAGCATCAGGTACTGTATGTGCTTTACCTGGCCTATGCACAATATCATAACTAAACTGTTGTAGCTTCATCGCCCATCTGGCCAATCGCCCATGTGGGTCTTTCATCTTATGAAGCCACTGCAACGCACTATGGTCTGTAACTACGGTAAAGTGAACACCATCTACGTAAGGCCTAAATTTCTCTATTGCATAAACCATACTCAGTAGCTCTCTTTCCGACGTTGAATACTTTCGCTCTCTATCATTGAGCTTCCTACTCAAATATGCAATCGGTTGTTCGCCCTCTTCATTTTTTTGCACAATACCGCACCTATGCCATTGTTTGAAGCATCACATTGTATAACAAACGGCTTTGAGTAGTCGGGACAAGTGATCACTGGTGTTGTTGTTAAAAGTGTCTTAAGCTTCAGGAACGCCGATTCTGCCTCACTAGTCCAAACTAATCTCTTGTTTTTTTTTTTTTAGTTAAATCATGGAGTGGAGATGCGATGATGGAAAATTCTCGACAAATCTCCTGTACCAGCTAGCTAATCCGATAAACCTCTTTAACTCCGTGTAATTTCTAGGCCTAGGGAAGTTGATTATTGCCGCCACTTTTTCAGGATCAGTCCTTAATCCTCTTTTGTCAATGACATATCCCAAGTATCTTAAACTTTCCCTGGCAAACCTGCACTTGTCTACATTTATAGTCAATTGTGCTGTATGTAAAATATTCATCACCTTCTCAATTAAGGCCATGTGCTCATCAAATGTTGAAGAACATATCACTATATCATCTAAATATGCCCAGACTTTATCGTCATTTGAATGAAACAAGATGTCCATCAACCGTTGCTGAGTCTGGGAGGCATTTACTAAACCAAACGGCATCACCTTAAACTGAAACAGACCTCTCCCGGCACAGCGAATGCCGTTTTTTCTTTACTGCTGTCCTCTAATGGGATTTGCCAAAATGCTGACTTGAGATCAATGGTAGTCAAGAACTTTGCATTTCTAAGATTGTCTATAACAGTTGAAAACCCTTGCAAAAGGATAAGTATCTCTTTTGGTAACCTTATTCAATTGTCGGCTGTCCAAGCATAAACGATTGTCCCCATTTGGCTTCTTGACCAATAATACTGGAGAACACCAAGCGCTATGTGACGGTTCCACCACATCATCTCTTAACATTTTGTCAAGTTCTTTTGGTGATTTCTGCTTTAATTACCGGAGAGAAGTTGTATTGTTTCTGATGGACCGCTTTATTTTCACCTGTGTCTATGTGATGTTTCAATATATGTGTCCTACCTAAACCTTTACCTATTGTGTCCTTCATTTTGCTGATTATAACAGTAATGCGATTATTTTGCTCCTCAGTCAAATCCTCCCTTGACCATATAACTGTTCTTTAACTGCCAACTCATCAAGTTTAACTAAAAAACTATCATGATTCTGAATTGTAAAGAGATTCCAAAATCATCAAAAAAATCTTTACCTAAAATCAATTGTTGACTCAACCTAGGCATAACAATTGCCGGAATCACCCTAAGTTGACCATCCAACATAACTGGCATGTCAAAAATTTCCTTAACATCATGAGGCGCTCCATCAGCGGTCGCCACCTGGAAACGTTTAATGCGCGTGCCCCTCAAACCTATGGACGTTAGAACATCGGAGAACTCCTTATTAATTACCGTACGATTGCCCCACGTTGGGCGCTATTTTGTTATGGGTTGCCGAGTAGGAAATAAAAGAAATACTACTATGAAACACTAATACACTATATTGATTTGACTAATTTTAAATTTAAGCACTACCAGTATCAGTGACTGGAACTTAAGGTTAACTTACTTATAGAATTAAGGGATCGATTAGATCACTACTTACAACTAACTTATTACTTAGCTACTTATCACTACAGTTGAGCGCCAGGAAGATTTTAGACTTCGTCAGGGTCCTTGCCTATCCGCCTGCCACCGGCTAGCGTCCAAATTTAAAGTTTATTTAGCGCTAAACTAAACGACCTCCACCTGATCCAAAGGGCATGTCCTTACGCTAAAACAAAAGAGCGTCTCTGTCACTCACAACTGTCTCTTGGAATTACGGGAAATGAGATCAAAGATTGCAAAAGTTTGTTGAACTTACCCTTTGTCACAAAAACACCAAAAACAATTAAATTATTAAACTAAGTAACTTAATTACTTCAATGTCTTTTAATGTGTCGGGTACATTTCCAAGATAAGGTGTACACTGACCGACACCCGTCCGTCCTTAGCTTAAGACGAGAAACGTAATGACCATTTTTAAACTTATTTCATTATTTAAATAATTATTTTGTGCTACCCACAATCCATCTTACTACTTAGTACTTATACTTTAATAAATAGAAAAAGATGAATCTCACCGCGTGAGATTTGAACCGTGAACCATCTTGTTGTCTAGACGCCCTTGCTGCCCCTGAGCCATCGAGCTAACTACACTGCACTCGGAATTAGGCGATCGTTTCCTATCTAGCGAGTGACGTCATGACATTGCCTTATCATTGTCCCTAGGCGCTTCAAAAATGTCATGACAGCAATATTATTATGACGTAGAGCTGATCTGATTACGAATGTTAGGAACTCTGTAATAAAACGACACGACCGCATCGATTTTGGTCTCATTTGATTCGTCTTGCCGGCTACCTAATTTGGTAACCAGGGGCAAATACCGCCAACAAAAAAGCTTGTATTACTTTTTTTTACAAAAAATTATTGCTGAACTATTTGTTTTTAAAACATTGTACGGAGGTGCGGAACCCTTCATGCGCGACTCGCTCGCACTCGCAATTGACTTTTTTTATTATTATAGTAGTACCTATTAGTGATGTGTTTGTATTTAAATAAGGTCGTATGTATCTTGATATTGCCATTTTGTATTTAGAAACTGCTGTTGGCATCTCACTGGACGACAAATCGGTGATCGATCAGAAGTACAAAAAGGCGGTGGAGACAGCATTCGACGTGTTGGCTTTACGGCTGGCTAGTTTCTGGCTTCATCCTGACTTCTTATATGGACTGACATCAACGAAAAAACTTGAAGACGAGGCAATGGCGACGTTGCAGAATATGTCGAGGAGTGTATGTACCTTAGGTTAACTAACACGAACTTTTTACGACCCGATGGCCCGGCACCTAACTACGAAGCTTGGAGTCCTGGTTTCGGTCCTTATTCAGCAGGTATTACATGAAAATATAAATGTTTGCGAGTCTCGGGTAGGTTGTAGGATAATTTCGAAGTAAAGTCAAAGTCAACAAAATTTATTTATTCAATATAATTTATTATGCTATAGCAGACACATAATGAACGTCAATTAAAAATCTAAAACGACGGTAGAATTAAATAACTTTATAGTTACATTTTGTTAATGTGAACTTGGTATTAGTTTAAAAAGCCGTGGTAGCCTAGCGGTTTAACCTATCGCGTCTCCAGCAGAGGTTCGTGGGTTCAAACCCCGGCTCGCACCTTTGAGTTTTTTGAAATTCATGTGCGAAATTACATTTGAAATTTACCCTCAAGCTTTACGGTGAAGGAAAACATTGTGAGGAAACCTGTAGACTCCTGCCAAAAATTCAATGATATATGTGAAGTTCCCAATCCGCACTGGGCCCGCGTCAGAACTACGGCCCAAGCCCTCTCATTCTGAGACCTGTGCGAAGCAGTGGAACGTGTATAGGCTGAGATGATGATGATGATGATGATGGTTTTTAGTTAAATGAGGTGATTTAAACAGGTAGTAAGATTTCGATAACATAATTATTTTGCAAGTACAACTTTTTGTTACAGGTTCTATACAAGAGAAAGGCTGAAAGACAACAAGCAAAACTGGCTAACACTTCATGTAAGTATCTAGGTATCCACTCTATTACTCAACCTACTGTTCAGTAGTCACAGTTTTTAGTATAGTTTAGCATAGACAAATATTTAACTGCTCGTGTGCTGAATTAAATAAAAAAACCTGCGTTTTAGTTTCGTTTGTCTTAACTCATAGTAATTTTACAGAAAAAAATTGATAAAGATAGTACCTTGAATTTGGTGCTGATCGACGCTCAAGCATACAAGAGGTTAATGAACTAAAACAATAACTTTGCTCACCCTTATGATAGCTACATTTATGCAAGATATGCGTGTTCATGCAGTTCCTCCACCTCCACACTGTAAGAACACATACAAATCATATAAACCCATCTGTCACCACCACCACACTACACTGACGCGTTTCGAAGTCTCTCTCAGAGATTCTAACATCTGGTAGCATGGTGTACAGTTGTGTTGCTCTGATATACGCCTCGGGTGCCAATGGCCGGCGGTGATTGTTTGCCATCAGGGGACCTTCATGCTCGTTTTCCCCCTCTTGAAAAAAAAACATCAACGTCGTCTTTATATACCACAAGATGTAAAAAAAAAAGTTTAACACACACACACACGCACGCACGCACGCACGCACGCACGCACGCACACACACGTTAACAACAATCTTCAATAACTAACAATCGTTTATTTTACATATAAATAATAACTTAAATGCTGGATTTGCATTCTTCAAACTTTAGTTTGTAATTTATAGTATCTTAATTGTTTGCATATACTGTATGTTTACCTGCTAATTCGGACTGGTTCTGGCGTATATTGTGTACCCACTATTATTTTATAGTGATACCCACCATACTTTACATTTTGTACTACGAACTTACTTTTGTATTACGAACATATCTGGGATTAGCATGAGTGTTAAAACATAATTGATAAGGACGTGGAATCCTGACCCACCGAGCGTGATACAGTTAACACTAGTACGGGGGTCAGATGACGCTTACTTACCTACTGTTTTACTCTGGAAGCACCTAATGTTTCAATACTATGTAAGCAGTAATTTATGTAACATTATTTTCTCAATAAACATTTATTAGTATTTATTTATTTTATTTTATATTTTTCATCACACTTGCTCGTCAACAGTGTCGTAACATGCAGGCTACCTTGGTTGCAACCCCCCAAATAAAACCCTCGACCTTAATGTGCTTGTCATGAAACCCGTGGTCGGTAAATGAGTCATTGCGCGTACTAATTTTCTTGTCATGAAGCCCAAGGTCGGTAAACAAGTCAATGCCCGTACTAATACTGCTGCGCGCGCTGCTGCAGGACCAGCACACGCACATCAGGAGCAGGGAGGGGGAGGGCGGCGCTACCAAAAGCGCAGCCTAATGTATTGGCAATAATTGGAAGACTTATATTTTATCTTTTTCAAATATAAAATTTTACTCGCAAATGTGATGAAAAACATTGTATGTCTTCGACTTCGGGCTTCTAATAGACTCTCGTTCGTAATTCCTTATTTACCGCCCTTAAGACACAATGTACTATTACAGCGCGCCGCTTCATAGCCTTTTTGGACTTGCTTCTCGACATGGCGGAAGACGGTCTATTCACGGACGAGCAAATTCTGGAAGAACTGAACACGATGATAGCGGCCGGCCACGACACCTCAGCGAGGGCACTCTCCACGATCCTAGTGCTTGTGGGAACGTATCCTGAGGTGCAAGAGAAGATGTATGAAGAGTAAGTATGTTATTCAATAGTATGACTAAAAAAAAGTAAGTAATGTAAATTAATTGCGGTCAGTTATTTTCAATTAATCTTGCAATCAATATTTTTATTCGTCTAAAATAAATATATACACTGCAGTTGTAGTTACAATGTTGAGATAATGTTCAGCTTCATCGTATCCGTTCGGGCATACGAATTATTATGAGTACAAATGTCTTAAATACTAAAGTAAAAAATCCTAGGCAAAACAAATTTACAACATCTTAAAATTGTTACAAATAGATTAAATAAAATTCAAAATAACAATTATACGAGTAATGGTAATAATTGACGTAAAAATCTATGTCAAATTATTTCACTTTTTTGTTTGCTTGAATTGTAACTTTTATGTCATATAATTCTATACATTATATTTAAGTCGTGGCAACCTGGTCACTAGGCCCTAGTGGTTTTGACTAATGGCCTCTCAAGCAGACGGTCGGTGGTTCGAGCCCTGAGTCGCACCTATGAGTTTTTCGGAATTTAGATGCGACATTATATTTGTAATTTAAGGTAAAGAAAAAAGCGTTAGGAAACACACTTGCAAAATATTCACTAGTGTGTGTGAAGTTTCCAATGGTAATTAATGTTATGTTTTGATTTCCGTGGTTTTTTGTATGAATAGGTATACACTTTTATAACGATGTATCTTCAGATCATGTGTACTAAAAGACTTAATTTTTTTACATAACAAATCATTCATTCATTCATTCATTCAACAATTCCAAGAGACCATAATGTGTTTTTTGTTAATTTCAACTGATACCTCCACGCACACCTAAGTAGATAGAGTCGTTATTGACAAATAGATAAGCCATAGCCCTTTTGAACCCAGCCGATACGATTGTGCGGGTTAATTACATTTGAATTTGACATGGATTTTACATAAGGTCCACTGTCGTAACTACATTTGAATTTTTAACTTGACATGGATTTTACACAAAGTCCACTGTTGTAACTCTTTTCGTACTCGCCTGGGTTCGAAAGGGATAGGCGACAGGCTAGCAACTTGTCACTATTGTACCGTTTTCGTCAAACTTAAGTAAAACCTAAAATTGCTGAAAGTGGCTCCGAAGCGGTAACGTTTCGTGTGCTCCGCCTGCCCCATTTGGGAATACAGGCGTGATGTGAATTCCGTTTTTGCTTTTTCGAACTTTAACGAATCTTCTTGCTTCCATTTTCCAGAGTAATGTCGGTGCTTGGCAGCAGTACTGACCTGGACAAAGAGGATATAACAAAGCTGGTATACACCGAGGCCGTCATCAAAGAGGCCCTCCGCATCAGCCCAGTCACGCCCATTATAGCACGGGACGTCGAGAAAGAAGTCAAGCTTAGTATGTATTATTATTATTATCTTTATTTTTCTTTCATTCTTAGGTTTAGGTTTTTATAATAGTTATAAAAAGTAAAATACAGAAAAGTACATACAAAATAAAAATAAAAATATTATAAAAACCTAACCTAGTTTGCCGCCGATAACGGGGCAGGGCCCAAGCTACCGGTGGTCAGGGCCGCAGAGTGAGGAACCTCCGGACGATGCGTGCCGTGTCCAGAAGCCTTCTGTATCTGGCCTTGATCCAGCCATCTAGCGAGAGTCTCTTGAGATGTTGGTCGAGACTCTTCGCTATTAGACCGTTTGCCGAAACGCTATTTGCGTGCCTAGTGTCAAGCAGAGTGACTGAGTTCTGTGCCTTGAAATCCAGAGCTTTGCTACATCGAGGAAACCTCTATGGTGTGTGTGAAGTTACTCGTTAGCCAAGTTTGCTGAAGGACTTATATATTATATGATATTATTATTAATACGACTGGATGGCAAACGAGCAAGTGGGTCTCCTGATGGTAAGAGATCACCACCGCCCATAAACATCTGCAACACCAGGGGTATTGCAGACGCGTTGCCAACCTAGAGGCCTAGATGGGATACCTCACGCACGTGCCAGTAATTTCACCGGCTGTCTTACTCTACACGCCGAAACACAACAGTGCAAGCACTGCTGCTTCACGGCAGGATTAGCGAGCAAGATTAAAACCGTGAACTGCCGTTTCACAAAAAAAAATCCCAAATGTTTCATTTAACAAGAATCAAATTTCTCCGAAACCAAAAAGTTATCACGGAATATTTTCTAATGGTTTTATACATAAAACCTACAGTAAGTTAGGTTAGAAAGGTTTGTTGTATGAAAGTTCCGAAAATAATATGGTTTCAAAGAAATTCGATACTCTTGGATAATGAAACTTTTGCGAAAAATATTTTGCCTAAACGGCAGAGAACCGTATTAAAACTTAGTGTATGTTATTGTTTAGCTTACCTATCGTTAGTACGAAAAATGTTCAACTGAATTTTGTTTTGGCAAAATAATCTGATCATGGAACTTATGAGAATGACACTTTATTTTAATTGGAACATCGACTGTTTATTAATTTCTAAATGAATAGTGGTATGTATAAAGGCCGGACTTGATGATAATATAACCCAGGTCTTTTTACTTAGATTCTAATTATGAAGCACTTGCAAACACCGATATATACCTAGTGCCATCCACAAAGACGCGTGATTTTGTCAAAATTAGACATTAATGACATTGTAATAAGAACCACGGCACGCGTCATCGTGAATGACTCTACCTATACTTATTATTTAATGCCAACAGAGAACTACACTCTGCCTGCGGGCAGCGGCTGTGTCGTCTCTCTCTGGGGCATCCACCGCTTGCCCATCTGGGGCCCGGACCGCTTCGAGTTCTGTCCCGAGCGCTGGCTGGACCCCGCCTCGCTGCCGCAGAGTCCCGGTGCCTACTGCGCCTTTAGCATCGGCAGGAGAAACTGCATAGGTATGTACAAGAAATAGGTACATCCTCTCCGTGGGTGGTGGTTGCGTCATCACCCCCTGGGGCATCCACCGCCTGCCCATCTGAGGCCTGAACCTCTTTGAGTTACGTCCCGAGCGCTGGCTAAGCGCCGCTCACAGTCTCGACTCCTACTGTGCGTTTAGCATCGGCAGGAGAAACTGTATCGATACGTCGCCATGTTAACTTGAGGGTTTCGATTATTTTTCATATATCTGTCTACAGAATAAATCATAAAAAAATTGTATTAGGAATTTTGTAAAAACAGTGCTAATTAATTAGGCTTCTTATCAATTGATCTTATGTACCAAAACATGGAAATTAGTGAAAAATAATAATACACTTTTGTTCCTATTTTATACGATTAAATAGCTGAGTGATTAGAGAACCTGACTACCCGATCAGAGAAGATCGAGTGCACATAAATAAATAAATGAATATCATGAGGCGATTAAATATGTATTACGACCGGTAAGTCAAGTGGTTAGAAAGCCTGACTATGAAGCTTGAGGTTCCGGGTTCGATCCCCGGCCGGGGCAGAGATTTGTGTGAATAATACGAATGTTTGTTCTCGGGTCTTGGATGTTTGATATGTATATAAGTATGTATATCTGTTGCTTAGTACGCAAAGTACAAGCTTTGCTTAGTTTGGGACTAGGTTAATTGGTTGGTATAATATTTCATTTGATTTATGCATGTACTCGTATAATATCAATCAATCAATTTGTTGTGAAGAATTCAGGTACACACCTTTTCGAAAATACAAACTGAGACATGGATGCACAGAAAAACCAGAAAAAGAGACCAGCACTGGGAATCGAACCCAGGTCCTTAGCAATCCGTGTTGCGTGCTATAACCCCTAAACCACTGCTGGACAGGAATCTAGACACGAATTTTTCCTATGCACACATATCTCAGGTTGCTTATTTCTACTTTGCTGCTTAAGCAGCAGCACTAGCGACATCTATGTGGCGTCGACAGACATCTCACTCTTTCGGAACCAACCGCTCACCTAGACAAGAGATGTCGCTACTAAGCAAACAAATTATGATAAGTTTTTTGGAGGCTTTTTGTAATTTTTATTTCAACTCCATATTTGTTACTTTTACGGGTATCCCGTGAAACCATATCGAAAATGTGTTGGTACATACCTAATAATAATCGTTTTTTTTTTTAAGAATAGAAAAAAAAACATCTATCCATTTTGTATTCTTTTCCTTAAATATACTTAATTTGCATTCTTTGTAATCGTCAGGTAACAGGTATAAATTTTGGGACACATAATGTAGGAGTTTTTGAGGTTTTTAGGGCCACTTTAACTGAGGGTTTATACAATTTATGTTTATACTGACTCCGAACTGTGTTTGTATACACACTCGTATCTTGCCTTTTAGTAAAGAGAGCCTTATGTTTGTGAACAAAAGCGCAAACCTCCAAAATATACAAACCCGCCACAGTGAGAACGCAATGTTGAATGAGATATGGGCGACAAGATTCGATTGATCTTAGGTGATAGGTAGATGAATATTGCTCTGATACAACGTTTCTGAACCAAAAACAATATTTTAGATTTATCAACACATTTTCAATTTATAACTCAGCAGATAAACCAGCAGTTATAGTTAAGTTTAGCTTTAATTTGAACCCATATTGTTAAGTTACTTATGAGTATTGCATCAATCGAGTTGTCAAATGTACCAGCTCTACATTTACGTTCACAATGAAGTCACTCGTACACAAATAACGCTATCCTATATTATACTTCTTAACTGTTCGCACTAAGTAATAAACACAACTATTTTAATTACAGGCAAAACATACGCGCTGATGGCTTTGAAGACCATGCTAGTTCATCTCATACGCAAGTTCCGAGTAACAGCGGACTACAGCAAAGTTAAACGCAAATTTGACCTACTACTCAAATTTGTAGCTGGCCATGAGATTGCATTAGAATTAAGAAAGTAGTTTTAACTTAAGTCCTGAAGTTTTTTTTTAAGTCTCATGGGAATTTATTACAATCCAGTCATTTCAATTTGACTATCAGATCTTAACGTGGATGATGAATGAACGTGAATGGCCTTTTTCCGAAATTGTTTACTTATATTTTAGACAACAGCCGCGGTGTATTATAGGTCACTAGCTATTTATGCATCTTCTTCTTCTGACCGAAGAGTAACACTATTGTCGGTGGAGTAACTTCTACACATCCCTCCTTTGAGCCATCCTCTTGAACCCCTGATACGACGCGATCAAGACTTTCTCCTATATTTGATCGATGTGGCTGCTCCTCGTTCGACCTCTTCCTCTCTTCCCCTCAATCTGTCCTTCCGTTTCCTTTTGTTTATCTATTCGCTGAATAAATGTATAATAATAATGCCAACCAAAAATACAGTCGCACATTTTCTTTTTGGTTTTGATTGCTCAATACCAACAATACCGAAATATGAATCCAATCGCAAACCAAATGAGGTAGGTACTGTGATTAGATCACACAATGACATGTCATGCTCAGTGCGGATATTTTTTATATTATTACAGATCTTTGTTCATTACTTCTCCAATCTTTTTTTTGACACGTCCTGCACCGTCCGTCCGTCCGTGTCCTGTCCGTCTATACCTTATCATTATTTTTGGGCTAAAATGGAACTCTTATACTTAGTTTTGTCATAAATATCCCTCTGTCCGTCCGTATGTCCATAGATAAAAATCTAATGTATACATGGTGGCTCATTTAGATCGGTCAGTATGGGAAAGTCTGAATCTATAAGACATACGAAGATCTGTTCTTAGGAAACCATGTCATACTTGTTCTCAGTACGGGAGTCGAAACAGGTCGTTTTGAAAAAAAAAACTTACAATATTTCATTTGGATAGCGATAGTGTAGGTCATAATCAATAAATATTACTATGAAACACGATATCTAGAATGAATAAAATGCATTGTTTAAGTAGGCTGAATGATGTAAGTTTTATTTCTCAAAAGGTCCGTTTTTGGTCTCGCAGTGAGCGTAGAATAGATATTTATGTCTGTATCGTAATAAGTCTTAAACACGAGATTGGGTTTATGAAATGAGCGTAACGAGTTTATAATAGGGTCAGATGATGTTTTAAGGCCTATAATACGTACAATATTTTGCTATATCCATATATTAAATACTCTATCATCATGTTCGTCATTAGAATGACCTGCATTAACGAGTAGGTAGGTATGTATGCCCACGAGCTGCGTGCTGCGCACGCGACGACTGCTGCTGCAACGAGGCGTAGCCGAGTTTCATAATATGTATGGTCATTACATACAGTGTTCATAATAGAATAATGTCGTAATTGTCATTACTATATTTTACCTATTATTTACTATATATTAAATGTTATTTAAAATAAGTCCGCAGCAAGTGAACAACTGATTTTGACCTTATTTATGTACGAACTATGGTAGCTATGTCTGAACCACGAGCTGCGCCTGCTGAGAAACATAAACAGCATTTCAATAGTGTCTGAAATATTGATAATCTTAAAAATAATAATGTACCCGAACTATTAATAATAATTCTGGGATAAGATCTGCTACGAGTGCGCGTTTATACGAGTAAGATTATTATTGGAAAAAATAAAAAGACCACCTGAAGAGCACCAGATTTTACTATTACAAATAATAATCACAAATAAATAAAATAAACAACAAATAAATCGATATAACCATTCGGGAGATAAATTAGAACATTCGCTTAAATAAACAACTCTCACCCAAAACGCATAAACCTATTCAATTCCTAGGATAAAAAAGAATGTTCTGTATTACTTACGAGTATAACAGCTACTTATTTAATTATTCCAGTGACGCATTATTAATTAATAAGATTACCACATTAATGACGTACCTAATAATTTATCAAAATCTGTTATATATGTAAACTTAATGTATAATTCCAAAACCTCGCTTTTAGACTACGCCACCGTCGGATATAGAACAAACCTATAAATACAGGAACATTTCTCATCATTATAAACGTCTACTTCCTGCTCTCTACTGATATATAATGTCCGGAAGCCGGCCGCAGCATGATGTCCAGTTTCAGCTGCAACTTGGAGATGTCGGACTTAACCTTGAAGTTCCTGAGAAGGTGTACCAGAGTCGTCTTCATGGTCATAAGAGCATATTTCTTGCCTGTAGTTAGAGATAAACAATGCCTTGGATACAAATGTTCGTTAATGTTTATCAATGTTCATTAAAAGATTTAAGAAATTACCTACACATTCTAATACTGCAACACCCTTACTGGGTTGTATGTACTACTGACGTATTGTGCAATTTCATTAAATACAAAAATACATTGAGAACATTACATATACTACGAATTTGGGCGAGTTTAAATTGTTGTGTAATCTTATTTTTAGGAATCAAGAGAAAAAATAAATCAAACGGACCATTTCTTTTAAACTACTCAGTACTAACAATACCAAATTAGAGGGCTAAGCGCCTGCGCTAACTGACGCGGTTTGCACGGAGCGGATAGATGCCTATTAAAAATGGTAGGTATGTATGAGCATAGTAAAAGAGGACAAGTAGGCTCACTACCACAGAATAACTAATAGGACTACCGTACAGAAAGGACTCTCTCGAACAAAAGTCAAGTTTAGGTATAAATCGTTCCGTACTCTTACGACTTGCACGCGAAATTGAAACTCATCATGTTACACGAGCGTTCAAATTCTGTTGGGCACCGTTGACTCGAAACCGGTTTGGCGCCAAGAGCACAGGGTTCCCACTCCCGGTGAATAAAGATAACAGTGGGTATTAATATGAATTCAATAAACTATCTTTTTAATAAATGAGTAAATATACTTTAACCTACGAACATGACAACTAAGCACGACAATGATAACCTACTTATCTACCTACTACTTTTGCCTACTACAGATTTCCGTATTGGCGAAACAATGTCTTAATATCATTTCTGACCAACCAATTAAAGAATTTTATCACTACATAACTACAAACATACGAAACTATTACCAGGCAGGGACTTAAGAAATTAGAGAAGTAAAGAGAACGACCGGCCGCCGCTTGTCGTTGCACGCTGTTTTAACAGAATGTTTGTATATACCTACTTCATCATCATCATCATCCCAGCCTATATACGTCCCACTGCAGGGCACAGGCCTCCCCTCAGAATGAGAGGGCTTGGGCAGTAGTTCCCACGCGGGCCCAGTGCGGATTGGGAACTTCACACACACCATTGAATTGCTTCGCAGGTTTGTGCAGGTTTCCTCACGATGTTTTCCTTCACCGTAAAGCTCGTGGCAAATTTCAAATGTAGTTCCGCACATGAATTTCGAAAAACTCAGAGGTGCGAGCCAGGGTTTGAACCCACGATCCTCTGCTTGAGAGGCCATAGGTCAAACCACTCGGCCACCACGGCTTCTTTAAACATAATTACTTACTTATAAACAAACATTTGAGCAAACTTAGTTACTTAGGCAATTGTTATTTGTTTTAAAATGGGTCCACAGTGTTTACTTTTAGGTGAATTAAACGATATTCAATCAAAAAGGAATCGACTTTGATTGTGAAAAATACGAAAAACTATTAAATACCTGGGTAGGTAGGTACCTACGAGTAGTTACTACCTAATTATTTGTATTTCACAAAACTATATTCATTTAGACGCCCTAAAATGCTTATAATACCTAACAATCTTGTTCTCATTATGCACCTACTACACTTACAGAGTATTTAACTATAAGGTGTTTTAAACTAAATACAAGAAAATGGCTTCTTACCTATTAATATCTTTCGAAATTCTGAAAAATGATAATTCCGATTCCTGTACCTTCTATTTATCAATACATCCGTAAACACTACAATATACCTTAAACAAATTATGTCGTTTCGAAGTCATTAATGCAAAATAAAATAAGTAACTAAGTACACCACACTCATATACAAATCACGCGAGATGCGTCCAGCGTGCGAGCGAGCCTAGCTGCAACCCACTGCCGTGCACCTGTTGAAAAGGTGCGCCAGCCGAATGTACCTAAACTGCGGAGTGTCCAACCCCTGTCACTACGAATAAAAGTACATTGCGCGGCATAAATGTGTGCGCGCCGGTTGGCGCTGGTACGCACGCACCCGCCGCACGCACACACAGATAATTTAAGGAGGATTAAGTTTTCTTTAGTCAAGGCTGCGCTGCTGTTGCACGTTTATTTATTTATTTATTTATTTTAGGGATAATAAACAATTGTACATAATATATTACAATGTAAGTTACAATAAAGTGTTACTCTATGTACAATCAACGACATTATCCACATAGTACTGTGAAAGTATAATCGGTTGTCAAACATCGGACTGCTGTACATTTGAACTCAGTTCGATTTCAGCTCGCTCGTTAGCGTACCTACTCATACAGGTATTTTTTTGTATTAGGTATAGTTGTAAATTAGTGGTATATAAGTGTAGTGTAATAGTTTCGTGCAAGGACACATAAAAATAATAATAGATACCTACCTATCTATAAACAATATAGTTTAGTATTATGTGTAGGTAAACATGAGTAGTATGTATACCTACAGTCGCCATCACCATTCCAGCGAATTTATAAATAAAATTTTGAAATTAAGTATAATAATAATAATATAACGGCATAGAATCTGTCTGGTTTCTGTAGACACATACATTTAGACAGTTTTATGTTAACTTTCGTACTAAAATCTATAATAAGTAGACATCGACAACCCTAAGCGTCCGCGCCGGAGTAGGCAGTTAAGTCTCCTAACCCACAGGCACGCGCCCACCCCGTGCACTCGCGCCAGCCAGCGTAGGCAGGCCTTAAAATTTATTTCTGCGCTGATGAAGTCGTAGGCAAAAGCTAATTAAATACATATTATAACGGTCTAAACGTTATAATTTACCATTACGTATTTTATTTATATAAGCTTGTTATGTAGCATGGTTCAGTTCAGTACGTCACAACAAGGCCGGTCAGTAGTATAGGAAAAATTCGCACACAACATTAAGTGTCGTGGTGGCTGAACGGTCTGGCGGCTGCCTTCCATGCAGATAACCGAGGTTCAAATCTGGAGGCGGCCTATCTGTTTCCTTGTTTGTTTTAGTTTCTTTACAACAGGAGAATAACGTGACTCGTTGAAATTCAAGTTATAATAGATCAAAACAAACCACCCTCGCAAATTGGTATTTATACCCGGATTAAGGTCATAACCGTCCTGGGAGATAAGTCAGCTGTTGTGCTGTGCATAAGAAATAATTACGGAAACTATTTTTATTACGGAAATTATTCTAATTTTGTTTTTAAGTGCCCGAAGAAATGAAAAGGGCCTACCGAACTGCCCTTTTTATTATCCGTGGGACTCAATAATAGTTAGTGGTCGAGAGCTAGCCGGTGGCAATCAGGATTGGCAGGGTTCCTTACCGCCTACCCGCAAAAACCCTTCTGGCGTCCAACATTAGCTTATAAGTTATTTAATCTAAGATAGGTTTAGTTCTTCATATTTACAAGTTACAATATACATAGATTGATAACTGATAATGATTAAGTCTTATTTATCTCACCGCAACCCATAACAAGCTTTATTTCCAATTTTATAGGAGCCCGCCTATTTGTGCTATGGTTAGCGATTGGTCAAAGCAAAATTCTTTCTATTTATATTACCTATGCACATCCGTCTGCCAATACTGAAAGCAGCGAAGGCGGCCGGGTGCTCAGGGATCCTGGACTTGTCCAGCCAGCGGTCTGGGACGAAGTGTTCCACGTCGTCGCCCCACATCTTAAGTCGGTGCAGGGCGTGGATTGCGAGAAATGCACTCGATCCAGCAGGCAGGGTGCAGTTCTCTGTGAAAACGTAATTCAAAAGCTCTTAATTATATTCGGTACGTTCGTAGGAACAAATTGTAAGAAGAAAAACTGTTTATAAAAAACAATCAAAATAGATCAATAAAACTAAAAATTTATAATTATATAAATTATATAATACAGTTATAATAATAAAAATATTCTGATTCTAAATAATGCATGAACAATAAAAGGTACATAGTAAGTGAACAATTGCTTACACTGTTGATATTTCATTTCCTCCCCATCGAATCGAATATCTCAAAACTACGTATGTTCAAACTTTAAAAAATCATAAAAAAATAAGTTTTCAACTTAGAGACCTGACTCTTTTTGTATTAAAAAGAGCATCTTTTACACTATACGCTGGTACCAAAAACTGAGTACCGCGGAACTGGTCCCTTTTGCCTGACAACGACACAGTTTGATATAATTATTTTTGTCACAAGGGAGCAAAATGGTGTATTTACGGCGAGGGCGTACATTGAATCCAGAATGTAGCGAAGGATTCTACAATAGAATCCTGAGCGTAGCGAGGGATTCTAAAGTAGAATCCTGAGCGTAATGAGGGATTCAAGTCTTAACGCCCAAGATGAAAATAATTTTGCACCCGAGTGGCTCATACAACTTTTCACACCGAGCGTTAAGAAACTTGAAAAAAAACAAATTCTAAATATTATTAAAGAACAACCAGCATAGAAAATGGCGTAGCTTTACAATTATCAACTTCAAAAAATGGCATTTGCAATAAAATACTTAGAAAAGCCTTGAACAGAAAAGATGCACTTTGCTCCCTCTCGTCAGGGAGGAAAAGTTACTTTTCTGAAGGAGAGGTGTGAAAAAAATATTACTTAGTTGAACGTCCTCTGTTAATCTTCTGCCAACGAACGGAGCAATAGGGTACAGTCGCATAGTTTCTTTCAGCACCGCTTCTAGAAACACCAGCTTGGGCAAGTCTTGTTTTTCCACGTCCCTGTCGCCTAGCACCTCAAGGATTCTAAACAAGCAAGAACAGTTTTTTACTTTTATCCATTCTTCTTGTAAGGCTACGTCAACGACCGTGCGCTAGATTATGCTCACTCTTCAAATATACGTTCTTGTATCTCAGGATGCGACCCCAGCAGTATCAAAGCGTAGACAATAGTGCTGGCCGATGTGTCTTGACCAGCCAAGATGATGTTTGTCGTTTCATTTATTATCTCTTGATCCGACAACACACTTTTCTCGCCAGAATATTCCATTATTAAATCTATAAATGCTTTAAATTTTCTCCCTGTCAACAACACAAAAAGAGAAATTTCATCAAAAAAATATAAATTGCGTGCAGATAATAGAGATGAATTCTTTAGATCCACGATCAAAGTTAGCGTACCACTGGTGCTGGTGGTGGTGGTGGTGGTGACAGGTGGTAGGACCTTGTGCAAGGTCCGCCTGGATTGCTACCACCATCTTGCTCGCTTGCGCATCCTGCCGCGAAGTAGCAGTGCTTGCACTGTTGTGTTTCGGCGTGGAGAGTAAAACAGCCGGTGAAATTACTGACACGTGAGGTATCCCATCTTAGGCCTCTAGGTTGGCAACGCGTCTGCAATACCCCTGGTGTTGCAGATGTTTATGAGCGGTGGTGATCTCTTACCATCAGGAGACCCACTAGCTGGTTTGCCATCCAGTCAAATAAAAAAAAATCGATTTTCGATGTCCGGGGGCTAATTTCAATGGACTTTATAGAAGAGATTTTTTTTCAAAGGTACGAGAGCTGCCTTTTAAGTTCTGTCGTTTGCAAACATCCAGTGATTATTAAAAAAAAAACTAGTATCATCTTAAATTTAATTTGAATTTAGAATTCGAAAACAAAAGAATGACTCAAGATCGGCCGAACCGTTTTAGTACAGCGTCGGTTCAAAGTCGACAAGTCAGTTGTGAAAATGGAAATTTCGAAGGAAAATTTACGTGCGATAATTTTTTAAAACTTCAAAAGGGGTTTAACGCGTTTTCAGTGCTTTGAAGAGCTGACTACGGTGTTTAATAATAAAGCACCATGCATCCGGACTGTGGAACGCTGGTATTTAGAATTTCTAAGTGGTTTAGTCTTAGGCACCGTGAAGGCCGACCAAAAACAGCCGTAACCCAGGAGAACATTGATGCTGTACGGCAACTGATCGTCGAAGATCGCCATGCGACATACCGTGAGATAGTAGCTTTATTAAGCATTTCAGGGACCAGTGTTCTTAATATTTTGCATGATCACTTAGGCGTAAAAAAATTGATCTCACGCTGGATACCACATTTACTTAGTGAAGAAAAAAAAATGGCTCGCGTTAGATGGTGTTGCAAAACTCTGCGGCAATTCAACCAAGGAGACTCTAAACACGTTTATGACATTATCAGTGGTGACGAATCTTGGATAATTATATGCCTACGATCCGGATTTTAAACAGCAGTCGACTGTTTGGGTGTTCCAAGATGAGCCAAAACCGACCAAAGTAATGCGCTCACGGAGCACTTCGAAAGAAATGGTCACCACGTAGCGAAAAAGATTCCAAAAAAACAATCTTAATTTGATTGCTTAATAACGACATCTCTTGTCCGGGTGAGCGGTTAGTTCCAATGGGGTGCTGTAAGTTTCTCGATGAGGGCTACAGCATAGATGTCGCTAGTGTCGCTACGACTAAATAAAGAAAACAAACACGCTGAGATATGTGGTGCATAGGAGAAATTCGAGTCTGTATCACTTTCTAGTGGTGGTGTAGTGGTATAGCACGTGGCACGAAATGCCGAGGAACTGGGTTCGATTCCCAGCGCTGGTTTTATTTTTCTGGTTTTTCTATGCATCTATAATTTCAGTTTGTATTTTCGATAAAAAAATTATCATTATTTGTATTATTTTATTATTATTTAACATATTTTTTATTTCTCTGTCGTCAGTTTCTGATTCCTCTAGGCACAAAAATTAAAAACTTTATTATTTTCTAAATGGTTTCATAATAATGAGCGCCAAAACAATATTTATGTTTCTGAACAAAATAAATGTACTTTCACTGGATTATGATTTTTTTTGTCAAATACTTTAAAAAAAATACGAGTGGAATAATAAGGCTAAAATCACGACCTCGAAGAATCACAAAAACATTCATACTCGTAGGTATGAAACTGCTTACCTGAGTTTTCACCAACGTTAGATGTACCATTTAGCATTTCATTTCTCTTTTTTTCAAGTACCTGGAAATAAAAATCTATACTAAATATACAGCTCTTAATCCTACTTATATTATAAATGCGAAAGTTTGTGAATATGATTGTTACTTCTTCACGCTGAAACGGCTAGACGGATTTGAATGAAATTTGGCAAAAAGTTAGTTTATAAACTGGATTAAAACATAGGAAAGTCATCCCGATCTTCCCACAGGATAAGGATAAAGTCTCGAAATAAGAACCGCTGGGCTTAGAGTCATGAAAGGACGCCGGACCTAAAGTATGGAAAATGTGGTTTCAGCACAGAATATATAATAGTACCAACGTACAGAATGGCCACGCTCCGCCCCGCACCGGTTCGAGTTACCCCACCCCTCAAGCGCAGATTGCAGGAAAACCGCAGGAAAGCAGTCGGGTGCGCAACGCGATGTATGTCGGCCGCACGGCACTAAGTTTGGGAGCAATAATTTTGTGAAATGGTAACGGTACCCTAGCTACTTCTTTTTTCTAAAGAAATAATGATTTCTGAAATTATCGCGATTAATATACGAAACTATCTACCGAATAATTCGTTTAAGTTTGTTGTCGTATATCTATTTTAATTGAAAATAATAATGCTTAAATACACAGAAAGACACATTTTAAGTAGGTTTAAATAAATAGGTAAGATTAACGATTACATTTATTTGCACTATCTAAGCCATACCTACATAATATAAGTACCTTTAAATGGCATTGGTAGCACTTATTAGGGTTTTGCGATAGTCAGCCCTATGTATCTTACGCACACATTAACGCGTGTACAGACATCGACGCGCCTATGTAGATTCAAGAACGCGTATTCTGTACGGCGTGGCTGCCGTGTGGTTTCAGTTAAGTAAGAGCGTTTATACCTGTTGAGCTGGCAACTTTGCATTTTTGTTCGTTTTTTTCTCCATTCTTTCATAAAAATTGAATAAAAATTAAAAATGAAGTCTGATAGAACTCTGCTTAACCGTTAATAAACATATAATTTTTATCGTTTTTAAATAATATAAAAGTCTATCACGAATAATTATTGGAGTAGACACATTAACTTGTCTACTCCAATAATTATTCGTGATAGACTTTTATATTTTTAACTATGGTTAACAGGAAATTAAAGTAAATATGTTGTATTTTTTAGCGGTCCCCCGACACCGACAACGCTTCGATAAAAAAAATATTACTATTATTATAGTTTTTTATACTAAATTAACTTAGGCTAATTTTGCAGGAAATCAGCATAGTTCCCGCGGGATAGGGATAAACGAATTCTTCGCAGATGAAGTCGCGGGCAACAGCTAGGTAGTACATAATTATTATTTACTTTTTAAGTGTCTTTTTGGCGGCGTTTTTTTTTTATTTTTGCTGGCATTGTTTTGTGTCGGGGGTTTTTTAAATTTATAATTTAAGTTTTTCATTTTTTTATTTTATGTTTTTTAAACTGGTATATAATTTTTTCAAGAGTATACTGGTGTGCTGGATATCCTGGCTGCAGCATCAGCTCGTCTTGTTGGCACCACTGCGTTGTATGTAGAATCAATTACTGATCAAAATGAATGCAAACACGAGATATGTGCTATTATTTTTTATAAAGTGTACTAGTGTGCTGGATATTCTGGCTGCAGCATCAGCTCGTCGTATTGCCTCCATTGCATTGTATGTAGAATCAAATACTGATCAAAAAGAATCAAACACGATATATCTGCTATGGTTTTATTAAGAGTATACTGGTGTTCTGGATATCATGGCTGCAGCATCAGGCAGAGAATTCCATAATCTTGCATAGTTATATAGCATACATGGGTGTTTCAAATTTTAGGTCCCAAATATGCTTGAAAGTAAAGTACATACCCATTATGCGTCTAAGATTCCTACCGCCTGAGAGCTGATGATCTTGAAACGGCTGAACCGATTTTGATAAAACATGTCTAAGATCCATCGCTGGAAAATCTGCTTTGAAAAAAAAACGCCATTCAAATCGGTCCACCCGTTTAGGAGCTACGGTGCCACAGACAGACACACAGACAAACATAGCGGTCAAACTTATAACACCCCTCTTTTTGCGTCGGGGTTCAAAAATGGCTCGTTTTATGCTCTTGTTGTACAATCTACTATTTTTTAATTGTGAACCTAATTAGTACCTAAACTTCAGCACAAACCAAAAGCAGCAGAAAACATCAGTGATTTGCGAAACAGTTTTTAAATTAGTATTTTTTTTATATATTTTGATGCTACATAATGATACTCACCGCATAAGTGACGTCATTGACAATCTTAATGTATTTCTCTTGTTTCTTTCGAATGGTACTAAAATAGAAAATAAGGCTGTTGTGCAACCAAAACTTCGTGAGCTTCTGTGTAAGCATATCTGCCAGTTCTTCGATAGCATTTAAGTATTCAGTACTGTTCACAGAATCGGCAGCACCTCCCATGGCCGTAACTAAAAAAAATGTTGTAACTGAGTACCTATTGTACCCACGGAATCGAGATGTTGCTCATGCATATAAAAAATTTGTTGCATATAAGCATTTGTTGCAATTCATTGTAACTGATTTACACCTGAGATTGCTTTTTTATATCGTAAAAAAGCATATAATAAATAAATTCAATTTCAACGTAATTATTATAAAAATATCGTGTCACAGTGTTTGTAACCAAACTCCTCCGAAACGGCTTAACCGATTTTTATGATTCTTGTTTTTTAGTATATTCGGTAGGTCTGAGAATAGGACGTAAACTATTTTTCATACTTCTACGTGGATGTAGTCCTGCGTCGGGCTAGACTCTCGTTAGTAATCCCCTTCTTATGCCCCTTAATGCATAATGTACTATTGTTAGGGTACTAGGCAACGGATAAACATACTTAAATACATATTAAACACCCAAGACTCGAGAGCAAACATTTGTATTTTTTTATCTGCCCCGACCGGGGATCGAACCCGGGACCTCAAGCTTCGTATTGTATTGTAAAACTCTTTATTGTACATAAAAACACATGAAAATAATAGAACACAGGATAATAAGAAGTACAAAGGCGAACTTATCCCTTAAAGGGATCTCTTCCAGTTAACCTTTGAACGATTGACGGGATATCTGACACAAGAGTAGACACTACAAGTTCAATGAAAAGACAAAAGAACCGAAAGGGTTTATCAGGCTAAGGAAGAACATGTGGCCCCTGTGAGGAATAGTTGAATTGGTGAATGTCAATTGTTTGTCACCTCATTACTAGTAATCACTCCAACTTTCAGCCCTCTATCTTGAACTGTCACAGAGATAATGTCAAAAATATGTTTCCTTAACATTTTTTTTTCAAACTCGTTTTTCTCCTAATCCATAGCAGCTAAAGCGTCGAAACAAAATCACAGATACGTGGTTTGAGTGGGAGTATACCTTACAATTTTATTAATATTTTATACGTGAAAAATAAAAATAAAAAATGACAATTTATTTTCTGACACCTTTTAACAAGTTTTTTTGAAGGTAAAACTATGAAAAAAATCATATAAACTGTAAATAGTATTAGCTACTACCATACGAAAAATCAATTGATTATAATTGGTGCAACATACTGAAAAAAATAAAACAAAACTAGTTAAGGTATTCAAACACAGCAGCAGTTCAGTAACCTTTTGTGACAGCCATACGTCAAATTCAAAATAATACACTCTTTGTTGCTAGGCAACGAATATGAAACTTTAAAAGCGAACCTTCAGAAGGCTACAATCTTGATAAGTACTTGAATACTTTAATAGGACTAATATTCGAAGGTACGAAATACTTAAAAAAAAAAACGCTGCAATGTGGCCGCAGCTAAATATTATACGAGACGTTTTTGCTACAGTTGGATCTAGTCTTGATTAAGACTAATATCTTGAGAAAGATTAGGTATCCTGCATCAAACTTCAAAAACTTACAGCAAATTGTTTCCAGTCCGAGAGAACCTATGTACGGCCAAAAGTTAAACGGTTTTTTGCCAACCTCCTGGCTTAAAGAATTAACCAGCTTCTTGGCTTGGGAGTTAAATATGCCAATAAAACCGTCTAGAACTTCTTGATTAAACGCTGGTGACAGCAACTTTCGATGTACCTTCCATATAGGCACTGAAATATGTGGAAGTCATAGTTAAAATCTTGCCCCCTATAGTGCTAGCGGTACGCCAAAAAATGCTGCACATGGTGTTAAAAGCATGAAAATCGGAACGATTGATCTTTAGGCCATATGGATCAATTTGACCCGTAGCACGAAAAAAAACAAATAAAGGAGAGGAGTTATGACATCATCTTTTTTGTATGGTAAAAAAAAAAACATTTTTGTTCTGAAACCTATCGTGTGTGGTATCTTGAAAGGGCTTACTAAGCCGATTTTAAAAATATATCACATCATGATATTTCAGTCACTTGTTTTAAATTAAAATAAAAGTAATTTTCAAAACATACCAAGTTTGGGCTCCTCCAGAGATATGATGCGGTTGATGTGGTAAAATGATATGTAATAGCCTCATATCCAACCCCAAGAAAGCAATTTTATAAATACTTACATTTTAGTCACGACAACTAAATGAACCTACACTCGACGGGGCTGCGTCGTTTTATTACAGAGTTCCTATGGCCACCTTCAAGATTCATGTCATAATAATATTGCATTGTCATCCAATGTACAGCCAATCCAATGTATGCAAATTTTCAGCTTCATCGGAAATCAGGAAGTGTGTCAAATTTAAAGTGCAAGATTTAACCCACATATGTATTATACATTAAGCATTGCAAGTTAAATAAAAGCTTTTAATATAAATATGATTGAAAACTTCTTGCATTAGTATTTAACTATTTATCATCCTCAGGGTCTAAAATTGAACTTTATATACATGTTTCAACTAATTGTGCTTTTATCAAATTTTGAAATATTAAAAATAAAATACTAAATGTAATTATTTTCAAAATTGCTTTCTTGGGGTTGGTTATAAGGCTATATTATCTATCATTTTAGGTATATTTTACAAATAATGATTCAACCGCATCATATCTGGAGGAGCCCAAACTTGGTATGTTTTGAAAATGATTTTTATTTTAATTTAGAACAAGTGACTAAAACATAATAATGTGATATATTTTTAGAATTGACTTAGTAAGCCCTTTCATTAGATACCACACACGATAGGTTTCAGAACAAAAATGTTATTTTTCCCATACAAAAAAGATGACGTCATCACATGCTACGGGTCAAATTGATTCATATGGCCTAAAGATCAATCAACACACATGTGCAGCATTTTGATGAATTTCGGGGCGTACCTACCGCTAGCACTACTAAGCGGAATAGCGTACCTATACCTAGTTAGTGCCATCCACGAAGACGCGTGATTTTGTCAAAATTAATCATTAATAACATTGTAATAAGAACCACGGCACGCGTCATCGTGAATGACTCTACCTAGTTGTCACCATAAAACATTTCGTCACTACTTTAAAGAAACTCGTACCTCAAAATAGATAATTTTTCTGAGTGTACTTTATGAACATTACATCAAGGTTCAATTTTGTTGACATATTGATTTTAGATACGAGATTTTTTAAATGGCTTTGGTATCGTCAGGTTCGTTTGACTTTACCAAGACTGTAACGTCAAACGAAAATGCGATTAACTTGTTATGTTATGTTTAACCAATTACTACAATAATACGAGTAATAAATAATACATGTAGTACTTACAATGAAGCCTAATGCTGATCGTTAGTTAACATTTTGATAGAATGTTTGTTTCTTTACCTAATTTGAATAAGGCATATTAGTTAACAAAAAAAAACACAAACGTGACATAAATGTCAAAGTTGACAAACCTCCATTATACTATTGTATTTTTCACCTATAATGAGTTATGTGACACTTGAAAATTTTCCGATTTACTCATTAGTATGCGCAAAATATAGTATAGTTTCGCAAAATATTTTTTAAAAAATAATTTATACTCGTATTTTGAAGCAGAATAAAAAAAAAACTTTTTTAAATATATAGCAATATCAGTGTCCATTAAATAGACTCCATCGAATACGATAGAAAAATATTTATTTATTTAAATGACGCAATGTGTGAAACGGAACAGAATAGTGAAGTGACACAACATTATCGGCAATTGCCGCGGTTCATTATTCGATAACAGTGAACACCAAGATATTTTATTTTTTTAAACAAAACTTGCAAGATTTTCTAAATGCGGTAACAACACTTCACCACCATTTACGGCTTACAAAATGCTTAAGAT
This sequence comes from Choristoneura fumiferana, assembly GCF_025370935.1. Classification (NCBI taxonomy): domain Eukaryota; kingdom Metazoa; phylum Arthropoda; class Insecta; order Lepidoptera; family Tortricidae; genus Choristoneura; species Choristoneura fumiferana. The sequence continues at coordinate 9,244,803 of NC_133496.1, read as the reverse complement.
GCTGGAGGAGACGTGCCAACATGTACCTAGCAAAAACTGGGCGAAAGTCCACCACAAGTGGGGTGTCTGTACCTAATTCTTACTTATACGAAATAAAGATTTATTATTATTATTATTATTTAAGTGGTTGAAAAAACAAAAAATATTATACTACAGGACTGTGAGCATTTTGTTTGGATAGTCAGGTTGCAAGATGAATAATAATTGATCATCAAGTAATGTAGTAATGAGGGTGCAATTTCTTCTGAAAGTGGTGAATTAATAAATATTTGTATTTTTTGTTTTATTTAAACATATTGATAAGCACAACATACAATACTTTATATTCTATAGGTATTATGGTAGGTAGGTTTATATTTTATGTGTTTGCCGACCATTTTTTGCTATGAAAACTGCACGTTGACAACGATCTCTATTAGCTGATGTAACCAGACTTTACACGTTCTACGCGAATGAAGCCGTGGGCGGAAAACTGGAAAAATATATATTTTTTAAATACAATGCAACTTCTTCAAAAATATGCACTAATAACTGTTAGAAAAATCGACAGTTCACTCGATAAATGGTACATCTCTAAAACTGTCGAGCTCGAAACGTCACAGAACTCATCATAGGTGAAAAATACAATAGGTGCAAACTGATAGCTAGATAGTAATTCACTCGATTCGTATAGCAATTAATTCATCGTCTTCATCATGCTTAACACCAAATAATACAATACCCACTAGCTTTTACGCTTCTATCATTTTACTTTCCATTTAGTGGTAAAATTATTATATTTACATTACACAATTAACACATTTTATGTAAAATTAAAATAAACAAAATAAAATCAACCTAAACCTATAATATAAACTACAAACTAAGACCTAAACTACAACCTAAAAATCGGTCAAGTGCGAGTGCGAGCGACTCGCGCATGAAGGGTTCCGCACCTCCTCCTCCGCACCCCCGCACCTCCTGGTTCAGTAATAGTTTTTTGTAAAAAAATCGAATACAAGCATTTTTGCTGGCGGTACTTTTTGCCCCTGGTTACCAAAGTAGGTAGTCGTCAAGCCGAATCAAATGAGACCAAAATCGATGCAGTCGTGTCGTTTTATTACAGAGTTCTTATGGCCAACATCTAACTTCATCATCAGATCAGCTCTACGTCATAATAATATTGCATTGTCATCGGATTAATACATGCATGCAAAATTTCAGCTCAATCGGTTGAAGATATCCACTTCAAATTAAGTTAAAATATTAATTTCACCCGAACAAACATAACTAGTTACATTACATTACAAGTTAATTAAATCATATCACCAAAATGTTATCACTAGGTGCAAGTATTTTGAATAAAAACCAATTTTTAATTTTCATCCTCTTCGGCTGTCGCCCTCTCGGAGGCTGAATAGCGCTTCAGACTCTTGCCATGCGCAGCAGCAGAAAAAAAAATAGCTGTCAGTTTGGTTCATTCGCGGGAAATTCAGTGGACTTCGTATGTTGTGTAATTAAATAATAAGAAGCTCGACTAGTGTGAATAAATTTTAAACTGTATTATAAACCTTGTAAATAGTGTTAAATACTTAGTATGTTTTTTTTAGTGTAAAAAACAATAGGTAAACACGGTGTGGATTTGGCGAGCGCTTTATCAAAGTTGCTAGCTTCATTGAGGTTTGTGGTTCATAAATTGCTTTATTAATTTTGCACAAAAACGAATAAACCACACAATCATACAGTCACTATATTATATTATCGAAGCTTTTATAAAACATCATTAAAATCGCAAACTTAAAAGGTTCAACCGAAATAGCTAGTCGTTGCTAGGCGACTCGGTCGCCTTAGCAACGGCTAAAAACGTCTAGAAACCAAAAAACGCTGAAAAAAAAACTTTTCTTGTATGACGACCCCCTTTAATTTGTAACTTTACTTTATTTTTAGTATTTTTTTGTTATAGTGGCCACAGGTATACATAATCTGTGAAAATTTCAAGTGTCTAACTTTTACGGCTTACGGATAGAGCCCTGTGACAGACGGATAGACAGACAGACAGACAGCAGAGTCTCAGTAATGGGGTCCCGTTGGCACCATTTGGGTACGGAACCCTAAAAACCACCATTCCGCGTCGTACCCGGCTCAAAGGTGCCCATAAGGCCAGCCGCATTTCCCCGCTGTAAGGCCAGCGCCACCTGCTGAACCAGGTACGACCCGGAGCGGGGGTCGCAACCCCAAAACCACCCACCCCCCCTCTCCATCCCCTGGTCAAATTAAAAAGAGATGTTCATTTTAGACAAGATATCAATTTTAAACCCGAATTATTGATAAGCTGTGGTCGGGCGCCTGAATATATCACGTGTCGAGTTGGTGCTTCTCTCCTCTTGACAATTTACTGATGTGCTTACCAGGTGCTATCAGCATTCCGTTGCCTAGTAAGGGTTTCATGAACTCGTAGATGAAATTTTTCTCCAAACTAGCGTTAGACAAGGTCAAACAATCATCCGGGTCAGAAATCACTGTGAAACAAATATGGAACCTTAAAAGGACTTGATTAAAAAGTAATAGGCTGACTATCCAATTATCAATACCAACTTATTGTACATCTATTGTAGTCGATCAGTGGTTTTGTTAAAAGTTTTTATCTAACTCCTTTTATTTAGTTACCCGGGTGCTGCAAGTATGTTATTATATTTAAAAATCTTCAAATGCAGTTTTGTTTCTTTCAAAAAACTAATGTTTCCTTTCAGTAAACTGTCCTATCTTCAGCATTTTGACTACTTTTCTTCCGAGTTGTGTTAAAAATTCCAACCTGTACAGTCACCAGCACCAATATCTGACACAACAAGCGTGCATAAATATCTGATACGACTCTATTTCTATGGCCGGAAGGACTTGACAGATATTTTTGCACACTCCTTTGGCAGATATTAATGCTACTGACTGTACTTATAGTAAATAAGCGACCCGCTCCGGCTTCTCACAGATGTAGGTATTTGTAGTTAGTGTAAAAAAAAACACAATTTTCGGTGACTATGTTGCTAAATATTACTGAAATATAATTTTTTTAACCTGATCACCGATTAAAAATCATCTTGTATAATTGTGCATGTTAATAATAAATACTTTTGTGAAAAAACATTTACTTTATAATGAATCAACATAACGGTCCGTTGCATAGTTTAGAAGAAATTAGCGGAAATACAGACATGAGCAGAGAGCCACTTTGTTTTATTATAAATACAATGTGATAGGAAAAGAAAGAGATTTTACTTACAGTAATTTTGTGTCCATCCTATCTTTAATCCGGTAACACCGCCACAAGAATTACTATAACTACAGATATCTTTGCACAATTCAAATAAAGCTGAAATCAAAAATTACAGGTTAACACACCTGATATTAAAAGCACCTGAAAGTAAAAAGTAAAAAAAGAGTACTTAGTTAACATTAAAGTATTGTAACTTGGATTAATTACACTAAAACTGGACAAGAGCATGTCCAAGATAGGGTTCTGTAGCCATTACAATAAAATGAAGTAATATTTTTCTATGAATTTTGTTTGGAATATTCAAAGTTAAGGTATATGGCTGCAATTTACTCTTGAACTACTAAAAATTGTCAAATAAAATTTGCCGTTTTAGTTTTCCTCGTAAGTTTGATATACAACTACCATCAAGAGCATTTTTTCAAAATTTTCAAACCAACAGTATAGCTTTTCGAGAGGGGGACGGGACGATCGTTTTTAATGAAAAATTTAAGAATAAGAAACATTTATTTCATAACTGACATAATCAATAGAAGAAGCATAAAAATTCCAATAAGAATCAAATTACTTTGTTATGAAAAAGCAGCAATTTGCTCTTATCTTTAAAGTTTAATATTTCGCAAACGGATAAAGTTGATAAATGAATCAAAAAATCGTTTATAATCCACACTGAATTTCTAAATACAGCTAAATAAAGCCATTTCGTCCGGGAGGAGCTTCATGCCCAGCAGAGAGCCGATTGTTAAACTAGAGGGCGTATTGTCTAATGCCCAGTTCACATTATTTCAGTAAAACCGTTCCAGCAGCATGACACTGCGGTGCTCGATCGATCTTGTGTAACACGTTTGGATTGTGACCCCACGATGTATCGCTCCTGGCACGATGCAATAATGTGAACCTGGCATAACGCGCTGACGTTTGCGATTGCGTCTTATGTCGTGTGACAGAAAGAAGTGATGAAACCGATAGTGTTTCGAAGTGATAGACAATCTAGGCCTCAGTAAAATTGACTTTACTTACCGACGCTATTTCCACTGGCAAATAAGTGGCCGTGTCCAATGAGAGGCAAGGCTCCCGGGTACTGTGGGGGCTGGGGCCCCTTGTGAGTCCTAGACCGGGACACTAATACGTCGACGATGAAATAAATCGCCATAAGAGCTATAACCACAGCTATCCACATATTTTATTCTGCACATACGCAAGTGACGGCTTCCTAACACGAAATAATTTTAACAATGGCCTTTTTTATTTAAACCAAAAATATGCTGTAAATAATATGCCAAGACTCAAAATGTCATAAAAAGTTAAAACCTGTAAGAAGGTGAACACATATGAAAACAAGTTATGTTTAACTAAAAGCATACGTAAGTAATATGGTATTTTACATGACCTGTGTCTTTACTTTACATTCTTAGTTACCTACTGAGTTGAGTTTATTGAAGCCGAGTTTAGACCTACAAGAAAAATCGTGCGGAACTAATAATTTACAACTCGGAATGTACGCGCAATAATACGACGTGATATTTCGAAGCATTATTACTTTCGATTATGCCATACAATATCATGGTCGCGCATTATCAGGGCGAATAAAGGTTGTCTTTAAGTATGATAGGCACGGCGGGTCATAATTTTATGCTATTTGATTCAACCGCTCTTTTGAAAACTTTACAGGACAGCGTAATAAAGGTTTAAAAAAAATCACTGGTTACAAAATACTTATTAAAAATTTAAGAGTGTCCCTGATCATAAATCGGCATATTTTTTGAAAATTTTTGTTACATATAAAACAAAATAGGTCGGTATTGCGGGGGTATCGAAATCGGCGGCCGTCACCGCCGCAATTTAAAATTATGCATTTTATAATCAAACCGATCGATTTCTTAATAAAAATATTTTACACGATAAAAGCTTATTTAGCTGACACACGGTTCTATGAGTGCTTGTGTATGTGAATCTTATGTGAATGAATCAATGATCTTGCAATTCGTCAATTTCCGAACCGGCACCGTAGGAAGAGGATTTGGAGTAGGATTTTTTTTCCTCTCCCAGTGCTGGTAATGGAAGTTGGTTATGTACGGGGAACAAGGGGTTTCGTGTGCTCTGCCTACCCCATTTGGTAATACAGGCGTGATGTTTGTGTGTTTTATTGAACTAATGTATTTAAATTGTTGTGTTGTTTGTGTATTTAAATGGATTTTTATAGTTTTTAACCCCCGACGCAAAAAGAGGGGTGTTATAAGTTTGAACGCTGTGTGTCTGTCTGTTTGTCTATCTGCTTGGTATGTCTGTCTGTGTGTCGTTTTTTTTTATTTGAAAGCAGATTATCAAGCGATGGTTCTTAGATATGTTTCATCAAAATCGGTTCAGCCGTTTTTGAGATATTGAACTTTGAAGTGACAAAGTCGGAGATTTTCCAACTTTTTGTTGGTTAGGTTATAGGTTATTGAGAAAAGAATAGACCTATCGAGTACGCCTATCTTAAGTTTGGTATCTCACTTTAGTATTTAAAGAGGGGTTCTTGACAGGCAAAATATCACTAGATGGAGTAAGTAGGTATCGAGAGGTCTGTTTCACGTTACAGTCTTGCTTGTGATTGGCTCATTTTAGATATTTATCCAATCACAGCGTGGTGACATAGTGGTTTGACATAATGACTTCTCAAGCAGGTCGTAGGTTTGAGTATCTTTGAGTTTTTTGGGATTTCTGAAAGAAATAACAAATTGAAATTTACCATCAACTTTACGATGAAGGAACACAATGGGAATAAAATCAGAACACATCTGCGAAAAAATTCAATGATATGTGTGAAGTTCCCATATCGCAGGGCCCGCGAGAAAACTACCGCTTAATCTATCATAATTATGAGAAGGAGTCTGCCCAGCATTGGGACATAATTGGGTGATGTTGTTGATGACGATCACAAGTATCAAGATTACCAACAATACAATATTTTTTATGTCTTAATTATTGAGTGATGTCAACCGTAATTGTCGTGGTAAGGTCAGCAGACCTTAGACCTGAGCCTTGTAACGTAATTACAGTTTTATGCTAATATTAGCCACAATCGCCTTGATCTCGCAGGTGACGACTTTTGTGTTGATGCAAAATGAACTACCTGCCTAAGGGCTCATCCACTGAGCGAACCGCGTGACGAAGCAAACGCATGAGGCATGATTTTCACATCATATAATCATCATCATCATCTCAGCCGTAGGACGTCCACTGTTGGACATAGGCCTACTCCCCCATAGACCTCCAGTCGCTTCGGTTGGCAGCGGCCTGCACCCACCGTAAGCCCGCGGTTTTAACCAGGCCATCCTTCCATCTCGTTAGTGGACGTCCTTCGCTTCACTTGCCGATCCGCGGTGTCCACTCGAAATTGCCAGTTAAATCAGCTAATTCGCTTGATTTTCACATACAGGGCTCAAAATCGCACCGAAAACTAAAACCAAACTCAGTGGAGACCCAGCATTAGATTAACAAAGACTAATAATCCCTAAACAGACGGCGAAACGCAACTACAACAAAGCTGCAATTTCTTGTTACTTTTGAATTTCATTTGTTGTTATAGTTTCAAACTTTCAAACCGGTTTCAAAACAGTCGCGTCATGTGGGGTCGCTCAAAGGAGTCTATGGCATACTCGTAAACTCAAAACCCGTGTGGTGCCGTAAAATAGCACCACCCCCTTTCTTCCTGTGGGTGTCGTAAGAGTCGACTAAGGGAACAGGGTTGAAGTGTGTTGTGGGCGATGGGCTAGCAACCTGTCACTGCGATATCACATTTTGTCCATCTTTTATACCACATTTATATGCTAAAACTGGTACTGGAACACAAGTTTCACGTGCTCTGCCTACCTCTTTTAGGGATAAAGGCGTGAATGTTTTGTATGTAAACTCAAATGGAGCTCAAAAGTAACAAGAAGTTGCAGTTTCGTTGCAGTTCCGTTTCACCGTCTTGTTTTGGGCTTAGGCCCTCCGCACATCAAAAATGACGGAACCAATCACTAATTACAAATTAAATACAAATCGGTTAGAAACGCTGTTAAGTTGCAAGGTCACGTCAGGTCACGTCACGTCACTAGGTTTCAGTCACTTCTGTCATAGAGATATATTTTGGTCGTTCATTTTTCACACAAAAACGCAGAAAACTCGGGTAACCAGTAATACGGCGACCAGCACGACGCGTCACGCGTGATCACTGATGAGTTGCGGAAGCTACTAGCTGGTTGCTGACTAGTCTCGTCGTGTACGAATCTCAATGAAAATGTATAGCGGTGACGCCCAAGCTACTCGTTAGTAATTTTTTTATTAGCAAGTTAAGTATTTTTGAGTAGCTCCATGTCCGGAGGGCCGTAAGTTGTTTTATCTCGTCACTGCAGAGTTATTGCATTTTTTGGGAATTTCCGTGGAAATGGGAATTGGTTAGTTTTCTGGGTAAAACAAATATTTCTAAGTTCCAAATCATGAGTCGGGTTCCTATAACCGATGATAAAAAATTACTGTTTTTTATACCCTTGTTAATTAAAGCTCAATTCGCGGTAATAGAATCACATCCTGTCCATTACCACGGTAATAGAAGATTCGGGTATTTTGATTTCAATAATTATTTAATCAAATTCTAATACCTAAAACGAGCCCAAAAAGTTAAGACACTGAAAGTTCAATAATCGATCTCAATTATAAAAACTATTCTCGTTTGTTAAGATCTTTGATACCCTTATTTTTTTGGACTCATTTGAAAACTTCCTTAAGTACCACGGTAATAGGCGCCGTTACTATAATTTTTTTTTTTTTTTTACAAATTTAGATGTAACTTGAGCCATTTTGCATAATTCTCTAATCAGGGCAGAAAGATCTAAGTACCACGATTATGATTTATATGTTCAAATCAATATGTTTACGTGAATGTACACTTCTTAACATATCAAAGATAAAGGATTTAAAACGCCCACCTAGTTATAAACTATTTCATGGATAAATGAGTTAACCGCTCACCTAGGTGTGAACTGTTCAAGTAAAAATCTTAAATTAAAAATTTAAAAACCCCCGACACCAAAAAACGCCAGCGAAAAAAAACGCCCGAAAAAAGACAACTAAGAAGTAAAAAATAATTATGCACTACCTATAGCTGTTGCCCGCGACTTCATCTGCGAAGAATTCGTTTATCCCTATCCCGCGGGACTATGCTGATTTCCTTAGCCTAAGTTAATTTAGTATAAGTACCTAGTAATATTTTTTTTATCTAAGCGTCATCGGTGTCGGGGGACCGCTAAGGTTGAAAAAATATAACATAATATGTACTTTAGCTAATACAGGAATCAAGTGACAAAGACTAAAAAAAACCGGCAAGAGCGTGTCGGACACGCCCAAGATAGGGTTCCGTAGCCATTACGAAAAAAATCAAGTAAGTAAGTAAGTATGTGCGTTATAACACAATTAAAACACTTACTACAGTCTTAAAATCTATTACCAGAAAAAGAGCGTATGTTCACGGCACTTACGTCCTTTTGTTGAGAAGCGCAGTTTTTCAGCAATAACTCAAAAACGGTATATCCGATCATGTTGAAACCAATTTTCGTTGAAAGTATGTATTAAGCGTTACCTTTCCATATTTTTTGCATAGTTTTTAGGCAAACGGTTTACAAGATAGAGGGGGGGCACAATTTTTGCTAATTTGGGAGCGATTATTTCCGGAAATCTCCACTTAATCAAAAAAGTTTTTGAGAAACCTTACTATCTTTTCAATAGAGCTGTCGAAATATGTGCCGTTGATGCGAGCTTAATTTTTTTTTTTTTTCAGTTTCTGTTACGTGTATGGAGTGCCCCCCTTATAAATATTTATTTTTGTAATTTAACCACAAAACTAAATAGCGGCTTTGACAAGACATCTGTACTCCAAATTTCGTTGATATACTACATCTTATAGTTTTCTAGTAAAATGCCTGTGATATACGGACGGACAGACAGACAGACGGACTTGACGAAACTGTAAGGGTGCCGTTTATGCCATTTTGTTCCGGAACCCTAAAAAGTGGTCAATTAAAATTAGCAAAAGTCAAATTGTTTCATATACTTACTAGTTCAGATAAGATTGATTCAAGTTTGAAAAATATTGTTCAAATTTTAATGTTTTCTGACGTATTTTAGACAGCGACCCCAAATTACTGCAGCTACTTTTATCTCCAATCTTATGCACAGGAGTTACAAAGGCAACCTTCCAGGTCTTGGAAATACGCCTTCGTAGAGACTAACTGGTAGGGTTTACGAGTAATACTTACAAGTTAAGGTAACTTTACTTACCGACGGTATTTCTACTATTTGTTCTTACATGATTCAAATGACAGATGCCAAACTGACGGAATTAGAGTCCCTCCTACGGTTACGCAAATCTACCGACCTTACTCTCTACTACCTTTTCCAACCTCGACATTGGCAGAATCATCGATAGTATCAACGGAGCTATACTTTCAAGAATTGAATTGAATTGAACTGTTACGCAAACTATCGATACTTTTGCATGTAACTAGTGCTAAACGAACTGTGCCCTTAGTGTAAGTTTTCGGTTACAAAATACGTCTCGATCGCGTTCGCGTTAAAATCTCAATTTATATGGAAACACGAACAGCGCCTCTAGCGGAACGTTTGCGATGTTCATGTTTCCATACAAATTGAGATTTTAACGCGAACGCGATCGAGACGTATTTTGTGACCGAAAACTTACACTAAGGGCACTGAAAGTCTTATTTGATTTTTAAAATATAACTTATTCAACACTTGGAGTGTCACTTTCCGACTCTGACTAACAATCTTGCAAATTAATAATAAGTTAGTTTATTTTACCGCTTTTATTTTTACCGATAACCCTCACCTCTTCATTAGCAATTGCGGCCTATTGAAATAACATTGTAAGGGCGTTCATTAAAGAAAGTAAGTTAATATAACACAGTGCCTACGCAGTAACTTAACAATTTTTTGGCGAATTTGAGTTCATTATATTCGAACAATCAGCAGTTTTATTGTGATTTCATTTTTTCAAGCATTATATCTCTGTTGGAAAAAATAAAAAATTAGTTACCGCCTCACGAAGTTACTTATTCATCATGTGTCATTTGAGTCATCTTAGAACAAATAGAGTATACCGAATAAGTGGCCGTGTCCAATTAGAGACCAAGCCCCCGGATACTGTGGTGGCCGGGGGCCTTTGTCAGCCCTGTACCGGGAGTCCCGGTCCGGGACAACGACACGGTGACAAACACACAAACAGCCACTAGGGCTATAACCACAGTTATCCACGTGTTTTCACTAAAATTATATTTTTAGGCGACTACCTAACATGAAATACGTTTAAAAAACCAAAGTCACTTTGTTTAAGTACTTAGGTACCTACTCATTTTAATTTAGAAAAAATGCAGCCGCTGTGGTTCCATATCAATGTCAAAGCCATAATGTTCATTATCGATGAAAATCCACACTTAATAATATAAATGCGAAAGTGTATGTTTGTGTGTTTGTCCGTCTTTCACGTCGAAACGGAGAGACGGATCGACGTTATTTTTGGCATAGAGATAGGTTATGGGCCAGAGAGTGACATAGGCTACTTTTTATCCCGGAAAAATGCACAGTTCTCGAGGGGACAGCTCGCGATAACCGAAATTCACGCGGGCGGAGCCACCAGCAAAAGCTATAGTACATATTATAAATGCGTGAGCATGTTTGTTTGTTGATTCGTTACGTTTTCACGCTTAAATTACTCAATAGCCGCGTATCCATTAGAGCAGCCTCAGGCCGAGTAGCCTCGAGCCGAGCCATATTTTGTCGGTTTTTTGGCCGTGCTCAAAGGAGCCTCAGTCTGAGCCGTGCCTTTGGCAGCGTCTCCACTTGCGCGGCCTCGAAGCGAGGCAGCCGCTCGGCCCGAGGCTGCCTCTAGTGGATACGCGGCTAATCGATCACGATGAAATTTGCTATAAGTAGAGATGGTTTGAGGCCTTAAAAAGGACATAGGTCAGTTTCACCCCAGAAAGTTTTATAGTTCCCACGAGCGTGCCGCTAACGAATTATTCGCAGATGAAGTCGCGAGAAATAGCTATTTGCTATAAATATTATAGTTTGAGACCCCGAAAATGGCAGAATATTTTATTAAACTAGCCTTTGCCCGCGGCTTCGCTTGCGCAGAATTAGGAATTAGAAATCCCACAGGAACCATACATTACGAGTATTTCGGGATATAAACTAGCCTAGTACGTTATTCCAGGATTATTACCTATGTGCCAAATTTCATGCAAATACGTTCAGTAGTGTTTGCGTGAAAGAGTAACAAGCAAAACATACATCCATCCATTCATGAGAACTTACGCGTTGAGAATATTATTAGTGGGATGGGATGGGATGGGCATCATAACTGATATTTACTCATCATCATCATCATCATCGGCCTATCTTAGTCCACTGCTGGACATAGGCCTCTCCAGTTGCACGCCACTGAGCACGATCCTCGGCCAGTCTCATCCAGTTCTTACCAGCTAACCTGCGAAGATCATCGCTCCACCTAGTCTGAGGGCGTCCTACGCCACGCTTGCCGATTCGCGGTCTCCACTCAAGAACTCGTTTGCCCCAGCGGTTATCAGTTCTTCGACTGATATGGCCAGCCCACTGCCACTTCAGTTTGCTTATCTGGTGAACTATGTCGATGACTTTAGTTCTGTGTCGGATCTCCTCGTTTCGAATTCGATCCTTCAGAGAAACTCCGAGCATAGTCCTTTCCATAGCTCGCTGAGCGACTTTAAATTTGTGGACCAGCCCAACCGTGAGTGTCCACGTCTCGGCACCATATGTCATGACGGTAGGACGCACTGATTGAAGACTTTCGTCTTCAGGTTCTGTGGAATTGGCGATGTAAAGACTCGACGAAGTTTCCCATATGCTGCCCAACCCAGCTGTATTCTTCTATTGCCTCTTTCTCGAACTGATATTTACTACCATCATGATTTTTAAAGTTAAATATTTCGCAAAGAGATCACTGAATTAAAAATCATCTTTACAACCCCCCAATCATATCAACCGATTTATTTGCCTTCATTTTGTTTAGTAGTTCTTAATTTTGACCTATCCAATGATGCCTCATACTAACTGTGGTTAGAAGAAAAAAACAAAACACCTCCACTTTACGTATATGGGAGGTACAGTCAAGTGCAAAAATAAGTACTAAAATTAGTACTGTTTTTGCACTAAGTAATCAAAAATATTTTACTACGGCCTTTATTGCGTCAGAATAAGTCTGTGGTACTTATTTTTGAAACTTTGAATAAGTTCATATTTTTACACTTGACTGTACCCTAATAATATTAAAAAAAATACAGTACAATAAAATTGTAGTATTAGGTATACATTATATATATTTTTAAATCACTCCCACTTTACGTCGGTCGGGGGAAGTACCCTATTTATTTATTTTTATTTTTAATACAACCTTGTTGGCTTAGTGTCACTGATAGTTTCAGAGCAAAGCCATTATTTACCTTCTATAATTACTTTCCAAGGAATTATTTTTTCAATTAAGGCTAAAATCATTTAGTTAAATCTAAATTCCTCCATTCATTTCTACACGTTCACTGCGGTTTCGGGTCGAATAGACCATATGCACATCTAGCCTGCGGTGCGGCGAAAAAATTACTTGACATACCGCTGGTGCGGGATAAGTTTAAACAGGTTATCAGCTGAGTATGAGTGAGACAGTTACTGTTTTGGAATTGCCTCTTTTAAAGTAATCAATCCCTATAAAAAAACGCCATCGGATCCTTTATGCCCTATACCGACTGAAAGGAAAAAAATAACGTCTGGTGCGGTATAGGATCTTAGTGACCCGATGCCCAATGACCCGATAACCGCACTAGATTATTGGCTATTTTATCTAGTGCAGTGCTCGTGATAAGAACAAAAGATAGGTTTCTCCGTGAGTGTTTGCAAAATTAACCGAAAACAAACGCTGTGTCTTGTACAATTAATACAGATTTGGCTACAGGTCATTGCTTAAAAATGGGAACAAAGAAACGAAATTGTTCTGGGTGCTACGACAAATTACGTTAAACTTTGAGCAGCAAAGACACCGCAAATAGAGTGAAAAAAGTCAAAACTTTATGTGAATATTGTAAAAAATCTTTTTGCCGCGAATGCTACAATGTAACACATACATCTGAAATTAAAAAAAATTTTTTTTGCTCGATATCGATGTTTTCTGTTACCCTGCAACCCTAAAATTCTATCGACAGTTTTTTCTGTCAGTGCGTATATCGGGCATAAAAGATCCGTCAGTTTTACACATATGTTCAAATAGTATTAAGTGATTGCATCTACTTACGAACTTAACTGTACCAAGAGCAACTCTATGACTACCTATTACAATTCAAATATTACCAACATTTATTATAACTATGCAGATAATCACCTTTTTAGACGAGCATGTCAAACGGGTCCTTTCGACCCGCAAACGCTCTAACAACATGTCGAATGTCGGATCTTACATACCCTATGACGCACCGATTTAAAGTCTTCGAAATTGTTTCCCGCAGTGAACGTGTTAAGGAAAGCAGTAGGGTGGAAATAATAAGGTAAATAAAAAACAGATTGGTTGTAATAATTGTATTTTAGATCTAAAAAAAAAACATTCTTCCACGTGTTTTGACCCAAGGTCAAAAGCTAATTCCCCGCATCATATAAGTCGAACATTTAAATAATTCAAACATACAAACTGTATTTGAACATGTTTCAATAAAAACCGACCAAGTGCAAGTCGGAGTCGCACATAAAGGGTTCCGTACTCCGTACCAACGTAGCGAAAAAAAATGAATATTTTACTCTATTTCTATTGTTTGTCATAAAGTAGTCACTGTAACAATTTCAAGTTCTATTACGCTTCAAAAGATACAGCTCTGTGAATGACAGTCGGACGGACAGACGAAGCTTAGTACCTAATAGAATCCCGTTGGAACCCTTTGAGTATGGAACTCTAACAAAATAATGTATGTACAAACAAGCTTATTAATAGGACGAAGTTTTGTTTGTTTAGTAACATACTTGTATTATTTAAATGATTACTTCTACTCTGTTAGCGCACTAGAGAAATAGTGTTTTTAACATAATATTGCTTCTACGTCCGCCTTTCTACTGCTATGTAATGTCCGGCGACGGGCTTCAACATGATATCCAGCTTCAGCTGCAATTCGGAGATATTGGACCTAAACCTGAAGCTCCTAAGGAGGTGCGCCAGAGTCGCCTTCATGCTCATTAGAGCATAATTCTTGCCTGCAGAAAAATAAGATTATGAATTCCAGAGAAATGCTATTTCACACTTATCAACGCCTCCAGTCGAGCCATTCGTTAACATTGCAATGCACACGTAATGAGGGCTATCGTTTTTTGTCTGACTAGATGACGCACTGTTGCGTGAGGTTTTTAAGTATGGCTTTCAAAGTCTGTTATTACGGGCGTGAAAACAAAGTTTAGATTAAAATCATATTATTTACATCTTGAAACCGTACCATAAAATTATCGAGCATGCCACAGTGTCGCATAGTCCCCGTTTTGTTCGGAAAAAAGGGAGGACAAAGGTTTCTGAAAGACAAAACTGTCTCATAACACAGACATTCATTGCCCCGGAACGCATATTTGCCATAATTAATTTCAGATATTGCAAATAAAAAATTTAATAGTAAAATTATATAATTGTTCTTATATCGCTAGTAATAAATGAAATATTATTTTCAGATCAAAATGAGTATAATTTTGAAGACCGGTTTTTCAGATCAAAATGAGTATAATTTTGAAGACCGGTTTTGTGGGTATCACTCAATATAAAATTTCAACCACAAACCGTTTCATAAGGAAAATTGTTGCTGGACATGTCCGAGATGTAGAGGAATTTAGAACAAAACAGGGACAGTGTTCAATAATTCAAGCTCGCATCATAACATAAACATCTGTTACCATAATTAGGTAGTTAAAGTCTATACAAATTGCTTTGTTAATGACAAATTCATATGAGTAGGTATGACAGATGACAGAGCCTAGATCATTTCTTCTTTTGGTCACTATGAGCGCTGCGATAGATTTCATTACCCCCACCTAGTACTTCACACCTCCCAATAGCGATTAAATAATAGGTATGTATTACGTCTCAATTTGCTATCACCGAGAAAAGGCACGTCAGGACGATGTCGCCGTCCACGCCGATAGGAGTGCATGATGAATTTAACGTTAAACAATTTCAGTAAGGGCCTATGCTACCTGAGGCGGGTGCACGGAGCGGGCGCATACCTACGGGTGCGGGTACAGGTAAAATCCGTCGCACGTCCACCCACTCCGTGGAAACCGCGTCGGCTAGGGTAGGCCCTACGGCTGTCGTAATCAATAGCATCACTCCCTAGTGCAGCCTAGTTCTGTATATTTGCTTTTTCATAATTCAGTTCTTCTGATGGTTTCTTATCGTATATGCTCTCTTTTGATACTAAGTTGACATGCAACACGTTATTTTGTAAAAACTTCAATATAAATAAAATGGTGTAAATAGTGAACTTAACTATGGATTTTAACAAAATTGTGATACGGATAATACCAATGAAACTTGTTATGAAAATAAAATGAAGAAAATGTTAACTCACACGTTTCATATCATGATATTATTACGAATCTTTGTTCGTTTATATTATTACCTACCTATGCACATCCGTCTGCCAAGACTGAAGGCGGCGAAAGCGGCCTGGTGTTCAGGGATCCTGTTTTTGTCCAGCCAGCGGTCTGGGAGGAAGAGTTCCGCGTCGTCTCCCCACATCTTATTTCGATGCAGGGCGTGGATTGCGAGAAATGCACTCGATCCAGCAGGCAAGGTGTAATGCTCTGTAAAGGTACAACCTTTAATCACACAGCTCAATATCACTCCAGACTATAGTTTAAAAACTAAAAATCATGCTTTAATGTTAAATGCCTAAATATCATTCTATCATCAGACCATGGAAAGTATCTTTAACCAAAATGCACCCTAAGACCATCATCAGAATAATTTGTTGAATCAGGCGTTACTTTGCGTCTAACATCTGGTAGCATGGTGTACGCGGTTGTGTTGCTCTGAAGATGAGCTCTGATTGAGTTCGAAACGCGACAATGTAGTGCGGTGGTGGTGATAGATGGGTTTGTGTGATTTGTGCATGTTCTTACATTGTGGAGGTGGAGGAATTGCATGAACATAAACGTAGCTATCATAATAAGGTTGCGGGTGAGCCAAGTTATTATTTTAGTTCATTATCAGAAGCCCAAACATGGCTAAAATACATTGTTTTGTCAAGACAGAGGTAGGCCCTCGACAAGGTAGACTGATAGTGATAGCAAAGTGAAGCTCTCGGAATTATGTGCAGTGCAGAGTGTAGTGTAGACGAGTTTTTGTTTTTTGAGAGAGACCTGTGTTCAGCAAAGGACGTTTTTCGGCTGACGGTGATAATGAAAATAGAACCAGGGTAACGGATACATAAAATAAAGTAAAAAAAATGTACAAGTAGCAAACGTTGAACCATTAAACTTTCTCTCCCAGTCAACGTTAGATTGAAGGTTTTTACTATCGCATTCACCTGCAAAACTCTCCTACTCTAACTGTACAAGGTTATGTTACTTTGTCTTCTAAACATTGATTGATTGTCATAAGAATCTATCAAGGCATTGTAGGCTGGTAAACTTGCGTACTTAGTTTTAGGCTCTCCGTTAAATGTCTTACGATGAAAGGAGCAATAGGGTATAGTCGCAAGGTTTCTTTCAGCACCGCTTCTAGAAACACAACTTCGGCAAGTCTTGTTTCTCCACGTTCCTGTCACTCAACACCTCATCGATTCTGAAAAAGCAAAAGTAATTTTACCTTTCTTATCCCTAATCTCCTCAGATTACGGCAAAGACCATGTTTAAGATTCTACTCACTCTTTAAATAAACGTTCTTGTATTTCAGGATGCGACCCCAGTAGTAGCAAAGTGTAGACTATAGTGCTGGCTGAAGTGTCGTGACCAGCTATTATGATAGTGCTCACCTCTTCTCTTATCTCCTGGTCCGTCAATAAACCTCCCTCACCCGAATATTCTATTATTAAGTCTATGAACGCTTTTATTTTTTTTCCTGTCAACAATACAATATAATCTGCAGCACGTACATAAAAAAGCGGTCAAGTGCGAATCCGAGTCGTACATGAAGGGTTCCATACCTCCGTACAATATTTTAAAAACAGTTCAGTAATAAGTTTTTGTTAAAAAGTTTAAAACAAGCTTTTTGCTGACTGTACTTTTGCTCCTGGTTACTAAAGCATTCGTCAAGACAAATTAAACGAGTCGAAACTCGTGCCCTTTTATTACAAGAGTTCCTATGGCCACGTTCTATACTAAAAACTGGCATTCAAGACCAAAAAATCTACGACAGGTATGTCACTGATAAATCTCTCAATGTCACTTCTGTCACTGTCAAATAAACTTTGCAGGTTTCGCCAACCTTTTTTAACAGTGATCACAAAATTCTATATTGCTCTCGTGTCTGACATTTTTAATGCACAAGTTGTCTCCGCGTGGTTTCTGGAATTTTGCTATCAAGTGGCAAAAACTACAATCACCGTACAACGTGAAGAAGTAGAATATATTTATCTTTAATTTAACTGACATTGCCTAAACCTTAAGGCCGCCATTGAGGGGAATAATAATAACCTTTTTAAAATGATTCCTTGTATTGTTATTTAATAAGGATTTTGTGAAAATATTTATCTATGCCGTAACCCTCATCGGGAAACTTTTTTCGGCACTCCATTGGAACTAACCGCTCACCCGGACAAGAGATATCGTTACTAAGTAATCAAATATTAAGATTGGTTTTTTGGAATCTTTTTGTATTTTTTATTTCAATTCCAAATTTTTACTTTTACGGTCATCCCGTAAAACCTAAATTGAAAATACAAACTGAAATAAAGATGCACAGAAAAAACAGAAAAATAAGACCATCACTGGGAATCGCAAATCGAAGCACTACACTAACATCATAAAAAGAACCCTTGTACCAAATTTCCAGTTTCTAGGCCCAGCGGTTTTGGCTGTGCGTTGATCTAATAAGTCAGTCAGTCAGTCAGTCAGTTTCTACTTTTATATATATAGACTAGCTTTTGCTCGCGGCTTCGCTCGCATTAAATTTGGAGTAACATACATTTACTTTCTGGGATCCTTTTTTCGTGTTTTGATTAATTTTTCGGAGAATTATATGGAAATACAAATACGGACAGATTTTCTTTTAGACAGATGGTGCAAATTTTGTAATACAAAATCGACCTACATACGTAATTAATACCAACTTTGAAACCCTGCTTCGCTGATTCAGGGTTGGAATTTTAGAAAACGTTAAAGTACATACTACGCGTTTCTTTGCCCCCGACTTCATACACGATATAGGATTATATCCTGAGAAATTGTAAAGTTCCCGCGGGACATGAACTACTGTTATGATCTATTTTAATATTCTTAATTGTCGATTAGAGACACATTGTAGCTTTCTATTATTGAAATAATTTTGAAAATCTGCCTCAAAGTTGAAACTTATTTTCATTAATCTGCGGAAAGTTTGCAATTTTTTTTAAAGTAAGTAGTCTAATGTCAATCAGGGATAGTGTATATTTCTGTTGATAAAAGAATTATTTAAATCAACTCAATAGTTTCAGAGATGACCCCCAACAAACAAAGAAACAAACAAAGTTGAGATATTTTCCTATTCTTTCTATTTCTCTAATCTTTGCCCTAGTGCACCTCTGCATTACTTTAGGTCCATCTATGCGAAATTTTCACTCCGTAGCATGCTGAACGGTTGTGTTGCTCTGAAGATGAGCTCTGGTTGAGTTCGAAACGCGTCAATATAAAGTGGTGGTGGTGATAGATGGATTTGTGTGATTTGTGTGTTCTTACAGTGTGGAGGTGGAGGAACTGCATGAACACACATTGCATGGGCACAAAAGTAGCTATCATAAAGGTCGCGGGTGGGCAAAGTAATTGTGTCAGCTCGTTGAACGTACATGTAAAATTTCGTATCTATGCTATCAGCCCTTGAGGAGTTCCGTCATCAGCAGACGACCCTGGCTGCAGCATTAGGCGATGTGTATCATAAAAACGCATTGTCATTGAAATTTAACAATCATGTAAAGTCTTTTGCGTGTGCCATCAACTTTTGAGGAGTTCCCCGCTTCTGAGGAGTTCATCCTCGCCAGGATGAGCAGGATGTCACTGCTAAATAATTGTTACCAGATTTACATCAGTTTGCCAAATCTCCAGTCCCCAATTTTATTGGTTTAGCTTATGCGTTTTCTGATTCAGTTTGTAAGTATATAAAATCCTCTTTATTCGTTTTAGCCCGTGGGATATTCGGAAAATCTTTGACACAGTTTTTACCTACTTGCATGCCAAATTTGAAGTTTCTAATAATTATAGTTACGGAAAAAGGGTCATTACTTAAAAGTGAAAATACAAATCCCATTTATTCACTATCCCGTGGGAATTTCGTAAAATCCTGAAAAAAGTTTTTAGCTGTTAGTATTACCTACTTGCATGCAAATTTGAAGTTTCTAATAATTATAATTACTGAAATAGGGCCATTTCGAAGTGAAAATATAAATCCCATTTATTCCCTATCCCGTAGGAATTTCAAAAAATCCTTTGTTAGTGCGCGTCTACACCTATTAAGGAACATATATTCCAAATTTCAAGTTTCTAGACCCAGCGGTTTGGGCTGTGCGTTGATCTATAAGTCAGTCAGTCAGTCAGTCAATTTCTTCTTTTATATACATAAGATTCTTTCTTTTTTTTAGATTTTTGACATTTGATTTTTTTATTGTATAACTGTTTTTTAAAGCTTCGATAATATAATGTAGTGACTGTGAGTGTTACTTAATTATAGATTTTGCCCGCGACTTCGTCCGCGTGGAATAGTAACTTTGTGGAACGTGGAAAGTTTTTTTATTTATTTAGTGTACCTATTCTGCCAATAATAGAACATTGAAACTTCTACGGTTTATAAAAAATAACATATTTTAATACATTGCTTTATATCTCATCTAATTTTTTTTTGTTCTTCCATTTTTTGGTAAAACATAAATATTTTGCGGGTAGCCACATTTTAGCAATACGATGTGTATTCTACCCTGCCAACACAAAAGGACTAATTCTTCATGGTGAACTCTTGATATCTTACGTCCTTTATTGTAAGTTAGGAGGGTAGGATTATAATTAAGACGGCATTCTTACTAAGCATAGCTACACATATTTCCGATAAATATACTTATAGAAAATTTGTTTGGACGAACTTTCATCCCCATATTTTCAAGTATGAAAAATGTCGAAATGTGAAAAGAGCCGGAACAAATGGTTTTTAGGGTTCCGTACCTCAAAAGGAACTTTGCTGTCCGTCCATCAAGACCCTTTATCCCGTAAACTCGCGGAGTATGGTATCGAGTTGAAATTAAAACCCTAATTTCAGGTCAATAGTCCCGGAAGCTGTGAAAAAATTGAACTTCTAAGTTAACGTCATCAAAAGCTACAGTCATTAAAAAGGTGTTTCCATACAAATCGCCTTAGCAGAAAAAGTTATAGGGTACTACCGGCTGTCCTAGAAACTTGGAATTTTGTATAAAAGTAGCTCTATTAGCAATTTTTTTCCCCTTTTAGCAAAATAAATAAGAAAAATCTGAAAATCATAATTTTTCATTTCTGACTGCCTATGTCAATAAACCATCAAAAATTACCCCATGTTGCGTACATTTTGCTTATAAGCTTAAAATAAGCTCTGCTAACACTGGATATTCATAAATACCTACGTACGGAACCCTTGATGCGTGAGTCCAAGTCGAATTGAACCGATTTGTTTTTAGTTCTTTTCGAAAACTTAAACACAAAGATTCTTTGATTTATGTGATAATGACGACGTTCCATAAAAATTTTCATCCCCTATTTCATCCCCTCGCAGGTAAAATTTTCAAACACGCTTGAACAAATATCTATTTTTTTTTTATAAGTGCCCAAATGCCAAGTTTCATAAAGAACCATCGACTTATCTTCGACAATGACGACCTTCATGTAAACTTTCATCCCTATTTCACCCCCACACAGGAAGAATTTTAAAAAAACGCGCGAACAGATATCTATTTATCTCTTATCACGAGCCAAATGCCAAGTTTCATAAAGAACCATCGATTTATCTTCGACAATGACGATCTTTATAATTATATAAACTTTCATCCACTATTTTACCCCTCACAGAAAGAATAAAAAACGCGTGAACAAATGTCTATCTATTTATCTCTTAATCACGTGCCGAAATGGCCAGTTTCATGGTTTTATCTTCGACAGCGACGAACTTCCACCATATAAACTTTCATCCCCTATTTCAATCCCTTAAAGCCTCTTTTTCGCGATAAAAGATAGCCTATGTTCTTTCCCAAGGTCTATTCTATCTCTGTACCAAAATTCATCCAAATCGGTTCAGCGGTTTTGGCGTGAAAGCGTAACAGACAGACGGACAGACAGACAGACAGACAGACAGACAGAGTTACTTTCGCATTTATAATATTAATATAAGTATGGAGTATGGAATAGTATGGAATATGGACTAGCTCATGCCCGTGACTTCGTCTGCGCGGATGTAGGTTATCGCGCGGTGGCGCACTCTACCGGAATAAAACGTATCCTATGTTGATCCTTGGGGTTCAAACTACCTATATACCAAATTTCATCAAAATTGGTTCAGTGGTTTCGACGTGAAAGAGTAGCAGACAGACAGACAGACAGAATTACTTTCGCATTTGTAATATTATTAGGTAGAGATTGTTATTATTTTATATGACCGTAAACAGCTATTCCTCGCTCTTTAAGACCAGAGCTATCGAAAAAAATACTTTAGGTACTTACTTAGCCTATTGCTAAGTTTTTTTTACTTGTCGTACAATCTACTATTATTACTGTACATCGGCATATTACCGGTGCGCGATGCTGGTAGGAAAGCAGCAACTTGCAGTGACCTATCAATGCGCTTACCTGAGTTTTCTTCAGAATTAGATGTACCATTTACTAATTCATTTTTCCTTCTTCAAGTACCTGTAATTAATAAAACTATATTTAAGTAATGTGATTTTCACTCATAGTTAAAATACCACAAACGGGACTTATCACCGTCATTTTTACCAGCTATAGGACGTCAACTGTTGTACATAGGCCTTCCTGTATGTAATATTTAGTAGTAATCAATAATTAATCTAATGCAAAATTTGTTAAGGAGAAAAAATTTGTTAACATATTGAAACTATGAAATTATTTATGATGCTTCATACTATGAACAAATGGTTTATCTTAACAATACCGCTAATTCGTAATGCAAAACAATGACTTACTCGAGATAGTAAAAAAGATAAGCAATAGTACCATACAGTGAAAAAAATCTCGGAGTGCAATTTTTTAAAAATAAAAATAAATGTTTGCTTAATTAAATTAAAATGAGCTAACAAAATGATTTAAGGCCCCCTTTTGGGCCCATGATTTTTTTCCACCATGTATGAATGAACTACAACTACGACAACATATAATTTGAAATTAAAATGAAAACCCATCAAAACATAAATGTGAAATGAAAGCCAAGTTCAATATTATGATATATGCAGTGACCTCTATGTACTAGACTACATGTTTCTTACATCAAAACGGCGCACAAAAACAGTTCACAGCGCGGTTTTGTGAACAGTTCACTATAGTCTGTTGACGTTGAACAGATTGTTATTCTATGTTGATTGATTATAATATTATAAATATACTTAAACATCATATTAAACATTATGAAATATTTTATAAACAACTTAAAATATAATTTTTCTTATAACTTTAGGACAATAATATTGAAGCGTAAGGTTGGACTTGGCTAGTTCTTATATACGAAACAACTTTAAAATATCATTTTTTCTTATAACTTTAGGATAATAATATTGAAGCATAAGGTCGGACTTGGCTAGTTCTTATATACGAATTATTATTAAGTACCTACTAAAACAATCATGGAAGAGCCCTATGTTCGATGACTAGTTTCTACCAGCAAGCCAAATTTCGGAAGAATAAAATAAGAACTTACAGCTTTATAACTTGCGAAAGCTATAATATAATTCTTGTACGAAAACTAGCCAAGTCCGACCTTAGGCTTCAATGTATTATCCTAAGTTATAAGAAGAATAAATGATATTATAATTGTTATAAAATATTTTATATTATTATAAATAAATTTCAGGATTGACCATTGAACTTGGTACCCATTTAGATCTCACTTCTTTTGTCGACAAAATCAACCAAGCAATCAAGCATGTATCATAATATTGAACTTGGCTCTCATTTCATATTTATGTTTTGATGGGATATACCTAAGTAATGACTTTTTGTACAAAAATAACTTAATTTAAAAATTATAATGAAATGATACAAATTTACTACTTTCTCATTTATTACTTTATAATCACCCAACTACAACTACCTATCTGGATGCCAAATTTTGAACTTTTCTAGGTCATCTGGAATTGGGTTAGAATTTTGATCTATAGGTGAGTCAGTGATAAAAACGGCCAAGAGCGTGTCGGACACGCCCAAAATAAGGTTCCGTAGGCATTACGAAAAAATTAATAATATTTTTCTAAGGATTTCGTATTTTATACAGAATCTTCGCCGTGTCCGCGCCGATGCGCATTCCCGGCTGCTGCAATGTTGATAAGCTACCTACCCATAAATAGTAGCATGTATTTAAGTTTAATTAAAATCTCAATGTAAGTGAAGTTTATATATCTTCTTTTTGAGAAATAAATATTCTTAAACCTGAATCTTCCAAGTTTAGGTATATTTCATATGGCTGCTTTTTAAGAGTAAAACTAATAATTCTCAAGCAAACTTAGCCGTTATAGTTTTCCTTGAAAGTTTGATACACTTACTACCATTCTGATTTTTTTTTAAATTTCCCCCCACCGGCTTAGATTTAAGAGGGGGGGGGGCTCGATCTAAATGAAAATTTGCACTTTAAAAGTTGAATATTCGCAAAAAGATCAATGAATTGAAAAATCGTCTTAGCAAACCTGTAATGGTTTTAAAAGACCTATCCAACAATACCCCACATTATAGGGTTGGATAAGAAAAAAACACTCCCACTTTACGTCTATGAGAGTCTACCTAAAAAAACTTATTTTTATTGTACCATTTTGTCGGCATAGTTTACATATATATCCGTGCAAAATTACAGCTTTCTAGAATTGATAGTTCCTGAGCAAAGCCGCGGACGACGGACGGGTTCCGTTCTTACCATTTTGGCTCCGGAACCCTAAAAACGTCGATTTTTGGATGTTAATATCTAAATAACCATTTGAGGTGTGTTTATGAAATTTGGAGCACATATATGTATCTCACGGGTTCCCTTTATCTTGCATAATATCGATTCTCCGAAAGACACTTCGCATAACAGGTATCTCCTATTTTTTTTTAGCTGAATGATACTTTTGCATAATCATAACTTTGCATTCGTTCGAATAATAGTCATTCCTCAGAATATTTAATAGTAGAACACACTTATCGCCGAATATACTTCTGCAGAATATTAAATAGCAGAACATTAGTATCGCCGATTTTTATATGATATAATGGCATAGCAAAATACTAGTTTGAACTATTGTATTTTCACGGAATTTTAAATAGCGATGACTTTAACATGGCGTAATGGAATCTTACTGCTGCCAATAAATTGTTTTTTATTATCCCTATGCAAAGTAATATTATGAAATGTCTTTTTGGGTAGCAACTATTCGAACATAAAAATATTATTCTCATCGATATTATGTAATGTTAATATTCTGCTGTACAAATTTGTCATGTTTATGTGAAATAATTTTTGAGTTATGAGAGGGTCAAAAGTGCTCCAAATGGTTCAGCTAAAATTATACGGTGCTGCTCGCCAGTTCTGTTAGCTTGAACTTGGCTTGACACGCTACCGCTTGTCTAAATACAATTAAAATGAGTAAAATGAAATACTCGTATAAATGAATGAAATCAAAATGACTAAAATGAAATTAAAATAAGTGAAATAAAATATAATGAATGGAATAGAATTAAATGAAACTATTTATTTATTGAAAAGATAATATAAATACAGATATTCTTTATTGCACACCACAAATCAGTACTAAAAACTTATAATATAAACACTTAGATTCAGGGTAGACAATAGGCGGTCTTATCGCTTAAAAGCGATCTCTTCCAGACAATCATTTGGATACAAGAACTTATGGTTATGTCAAACAAAAGTCATCATAATACATAATCTATGTTAAGAATACCTAGTAAGTTATGGATATTTGTGTTAAGTAATTCGACTTATTAATTTAAACATACTCACGCGGAAGTAACTTCATTGGCCATCTTAACGTACTTCTTCTGCCTCCTCCCAAGGGAAGTCAAATTGTAAACAAAGTTGTTGTGCAACCAAAACCTCTGGAATCTATTGACTACAAGGTTGTACAAAATTTCAGTCGCACGCATGTATTTGTTGGTTAGGCGATCTTCGGTTGTAGCACCTCCCATAGCCGTCACTAAGAAAAAAGAAGTTTTTGCACATTATCATTCAGCCGTTGGTAGGACGTCCATCGATGGACATATGCCTCTCTCATACTGCACATTACAAATTCGATGGATGAAATTTATTATGCAGATATCTGGTGTTACTTTTTTTTCGATATTTGGATATTTTGATGTTTTATTAATTGAAACTACATACAAATATTTTAAAAAATAGATAATAATAGATATTAATGTCTTCTTGACAACATATTTGAATTTTGTATCTGTTTCATCGGTAATATTTTTTTAAATTTTGTAATTGAGTGGTAACTGATCACTTCCGCTCATTGACACCCGCAGCACCATTAGAACTGCTAACTTGCCGGCCCTTACTTAATAGTATTGAACCGACATTCAAGTAATTACAATGTCACTACAATGATGTTTATTATTCGTCCAGTGCAAGACTTTCTACTGGAGGATTTTCCGGAAATAAAGATTAGCTGACATCTTATAAACCGGCGAAGTCTGACTTACATATTGAAGGTTCCGTTCGAATTTAGTCAGCAAAGAAATTATATAGACCTTCTAGAAAAAAAAGGTATGTTTGCGGTTCAGTAATAATCGGATTTATATTTTTAATTAATATATCGTACGTTAGAATTTACAGAGCGCGCATTCGTCACCCAATGTGAAAAAGATTCATTAAAGGAACCAGGTAGGTAGATTCTAATTAAATCGAAATGTGCCTTGCTTCAAACTTCAAATACTTACAGCAAATAGTCTCTAGAGCGTTAGGTCCTATATATGTCCAAAAGTCAAAGGGTTTCTTGCCATCCTCTTGATTTAAAGAGCTGACCAGCTTCTTGGCTTGGGAGTTGAACACCCCAATGAAGCCGTCCAAGACACCTTGGCTAAAAGCTGGCGTTAGCATCTTTCGATGTACTTCCAGATGGGTACTAGAATGTTAAAGTCATGGTCAATATCAGTTCAACGTTACATTTAATACGTTACTTGAATAAGGTAAAATTGAATAACACATGTCTGTCAAATGTTACCTGTGCAATCTCTAAACGAGGTTTTTGTTAATGTTACTATCCAATTTGGCATTATGTATATTTTACTTCTCAAGCTCTTAAAATGTTACTTGAGTCTCTGCATATCGGGACTTAAGCTCTTTTTTATCCCCTAGGCATTAAAGTTTTTTTAATTTACGTTGGAAACCCCTAAACAGCCAACACGGTGTATTTGAATGGAGGATTTTTGGTCGTGGAAATGAAAACACGATTTAATTTCGTGAAACACAATTAATGATTACGAATATGAATCTATTCAATTATATTTAAGGATTAATTCGTTTATAATCCAATTACTTTTAAAATAGTTTTAAATTTTGAAACTGTTGGCTAAATATGCAAGCTTCTAGAAAGCGTCACTTCATAAACAATAAAAGAAAAACCTCAACAAATTTATTTTGCTATTTCTTTGCTATTTGAATTTGAACAGATGGCCTGTCCATTAGTCGAGTGTACGTTTTAAAAAAGTAATTAAAAAAAAGTGTTAAATTTATAAATTTTAGTGTACTAAACTTTAAACTAATTCATTCGAGTGAATATCGGCCGCCGATAATTGGTGATGTTGCCCTGCTGCGTACTCGTGTGCTTGACTGATGAATTTCCGCAGGAGCGGAATGACGTGCGTCACTCTCTTGGCCGTGTCCCAGTCGATTGGCTTCGGTTCCTTCGTTTCTTGGTAAATAATGCATGCTGATTTCCTTTGATAGGTCGCTTTGCAGCATAGGTATTGGGCTTGATGGCGATACCGGTATTATTCCGGTATTCAAATTTTGAAAACCGGTATCTCGGTATTTCGGTATTTTCCGTATTTTCCCTTAGTTGCCTTTCTTTCTGCATAAGTCTGTTGTTTTATTGAAATATAACCAATATAAATGAAAAGCAAGATTAAATAAACTTTCCTTTTAATGAGCAAGTATTAAAATAAAAACTAAAGTTGTTAATTGTTAACTAAGACTAATATGGGATTCTCCAAATTTTCGGTGAAAATTGTTTCGCCGATTTAATAATGTTTACGAACTAATGTTCCCAACCAAATTTTCGCATAATATCTTTTTCTTGTACGAGGCTCATTAAATATCCAGTTCAAGCTTGAAAGGTCTCTACTGATGAAATCTACGCTCCGCCCGGAACCTGCTCAGCTCCAAAACCCCGAGAACTTTCAGCTCAAACTTAAAACCGTTTCGAATGCCTAGGTAGCGACGTGGACGACTACAACGACGGGTTTGTGAAAGCTGTCCATACGGTCGGGTCTAATTTCTTCAAAACCCGCCGTACTATAACCAATAGGTTCTCGCGCTCTGGCCTTAGACTCATCGAGGTGAGGCGTGAGATGCTGCTACAGTCCTCTGGTGACGCTTGTCGCTATGGCAGTTCAATAGGCAGATCTCAAAGTCTCTGAAGCGCGATGTACGCCGATTTAATACTACCAGTATTGAAGAGGCTATTGAGCGTAACAGAGGCTGTAAGGTGTTTACCAGGGATCTGGCAGTCAAAGGCGATTAATGAAGTTGAAGACCGAAGACGGCAGAATCATTTTAATCGTTTTATGGAGAGCGACACGACAACCCGAACACCCGTCGAAAATCTAGCTAAAGACCCGAGGGCTAGATTGACCCGACACTATCACGAAGACATCGCGGACGTAAGCCTGTACGAGATTAGTATGTCCCTCAAACAGCTAAAGAATGACAAAGCCCCGGGTGACGATGAAATTACAGCCGAACTCCTGAAGGCGGGTGGTAAACCAGTCCTTAAGGACCTTCAGACGCCGTTTTAGTTCCGTCCTCCACCAAGGGAGAATAACGAAAGCATAGAACAGAAGACAGTGGTGGTGATCATCTTCAAAAAAGGTGATAACACCTTGCTGAAAAATTATAGACCCATCTCACTTCTGAGCCATGTTTACAAGCTGTTTTCCAGGGTCATCACAAATCGTCTCGCAAGCAGGTTTGACGATTTCCAGCCTCCCGAACAAGCCGGCTTCCGAGAAGGCTATAGTGTGTGTGCAGTGTACGTGTGCGTTGTACAGTGCAGTGGCACATGTACGTTGCGGCAGGTTATACAGAAGACCGAAGGGTATAACCTCCCCTTTGCCTTGCATTTGTGGACTACGAGAATGCCTTCGTTTCGATCGAGACTTGGGCTGTGCTGCAGGCTCTCCAGCGGTGCCAAGTTGACTACCGGTATATCGAAGTGTTGAAGTGTCTGTACAAAAACGCCATTATGTCCGTCCGACTACATGACCAGAGCACGAAGCCTATTCCTCTGCAGCGGGGACTCAGACAAGGAGATGTGATCTCTCCGAAACTATTCACCGCTGCATTGGAGGATGCTTTTAAGGTTCTGGACTGGAAAGGACGAAGCATCAACATTAACGGCGGGTACTTCACTCGCCTTCGATTCGCCGACGATATTGTAGTCATGGCTGAGACCATGGAGGACCTCAGTGCTATTATGCTCGCTGACCTCAGCAGTTTCCGACCGAGTCGGCCTAAAATGAACATGGGCATGACGAAAGTCATGTCTAACTAATGACCATGTTGTCCCAACTCCCGAAATAGTCGGGGGCTCTGCGCTCGAAGTTGTTGACGACTATATATACCTACCTGGAAAATCGGTCCAATTGCGTTGGTCCAACTTCGAGAAAGCTTACACTACAAATAAACAAAGCAAACTTGTGTGCGGTAAATTTGAAATTTTAAAGTAGATTAAGAGGTAAGTAACTTCAAAACCCAGATCAATTCAGATTCAAGTCTGAAGACAAAAGTTATTAAATGTGCTAGCTTGTTTGAAATTAAAGTCGACTATTACTATTTGAAACACAAAATCAAAATACCGAAAAAACCGGTTTTGTAGATATTTAATCCCGGTATTAAAAAAGGGGAAAAAATGTCCGGTATCCCGGTTTTTCGTTAATAAATGCGTGTAAATGCGTGGAGCAACGACGACATAAGCGGCGCCATACGTAAATTATTCTTCATCACACTTGCTCGTAAACAGTGTCGAAACATGCAGGCTACCTTGGTTGCAACCCCCAAATAAAACCCTCGACGTTAATGTGCTTGTCATGAAACCCGTGGTCGGTAAATGAGTCATTGCCCGTACTAATTTTCTTGTCATGAAGCCCAAGGTCGGTAAATGAGTTTGTTACTGCATGGCGTGCAGGAGCGCGGCGCGCGCACGTGGGGCACATGCTGCGGGAGGAGGGGGGCGCGAAGCTGGCGCTGCCAAGAGCGTAATCAGCGGTATCGGCAATTATTGAAAAAATATTAGTTTTTCTTTTACAAATATACAATTTTACTCGCAAATGTGATGAAAAACATTGTATGTCGCACGGGCGGTACTAGAATTACGAACATCGACTCATTAAAGCCCTCAGTCTTCGACTTTGGGCTTCTAATAGACTCTCGTTCGTAATTCCTTGTTTATCGCCCTTAAGACACAATGTACTAATAGCGTGCTATACTGCTACATTACTGCTGGTCACCAGTGCTGCTGCAGTGGTGCTGACCAGCAGTGGTGTAGCGGTTATAGCATGCGGTACGGAATACCGAGGACTTGGGTTCGATTCCAGTGCTGGTCTTATTTTTCTGATTTTTCTGTGCATCTATATTTCAGTTTGTATTTTCAATTTAGGTTTTACGGGATGACCGTAAAAGTAAAATTTTGTAATTGAAATAAAAAATACAAAAAGATTCCAAAAAAACAATCTTTACTGAAGATTAGTTTGTTATTATTGTAGCGGTGATTTAACATATCCCAACATACTTGATAGTTTTCAGAACTGATATTTAAGTGTTGAATGAGTTTCTCTAGTCTGCTTCGCCATTTCAATTCAATCATTGCATTTTCTGCGCGTTTGATATTGAATTATTTTTATGAATTGTTTCGGTAAATAGATCTTTGAATGATATCCACTGATGATAGTTGCCGCTAAATATATGTGAATTTCCATAGCTGGTGTTGGTTTTCGCGACGCGATGAGGCCCATCTCACTATTGATACGTTTCTTCACTTCGTTGTATTTTTGTTCACATTTATTGTATGCGTGTTCATATTCTGGTCTGTCATTTATTTGTTCACTGTCGATCTCCCAATGCAATGACTCGCGACCAGCGAGCTTAGAGGGTTCGCAAAGCATCTTCGTACTCCCATCTTTCCGTAAGTATTTCTAAGTTGATATTATTGATAGCACGTTGAAAGGCTTTAAAATTACTTTGTTGCTTTCGATACATTTCCTCCAATTTACTTTGATTACTTCTTTCCGTTGTTTGAGGGCCGGGAGTTGGTCCTTGGTGGTTGTTGGCGGGTTATACTGCTGTCCTGATGTTGTGTTTCCTGCCCCGCCACTTGCTCCTGAAGACGCTTGACCTTGAGTATGCCAATCCATGTTCAGGTTGAATGTTGTGGTAGCAGGTCTTAAAATGGGTTTTTCTTCTGGATTTGCGGGCATGAGCTGTTGTATAGCTTTGCGTGCCTCGCTGTAAATGTTTGATACACGTTAATAATGATTTTCGACGAAATAGATGAAGTCGCGATTCTCGTATTCGCACAATTTGATATGATTGTTCTGGAATTCCTGCCAATACTGTTCAAGAGTATCTAATCGTCTTTTGATATTCTGTGCAGTTTTTCGTTCTGCTCCATCCTTTTTAAAATTTATAATTAGTTTATCTATGGCTTCTGCAAGCTGACCTTGAGTCTTGAAAAGATCTTCCATTTCTGAGCTGGTAAGTAATCCTTTTTTAATGATATTGGTTCTGTTAAATGTAATAAGAAATTATGATAATAGCTTCAAAATTTGATGATATTGATGCTGCTCTCGTTATGCAGTATATGCGCCTTCTCAATTTCGACGGTGGGACCCGCTTGTGGGAGGCCGCCAAAACCGATTCGCTACCGCACTTCACAAAGGGCTTGATGATCTTGATGCTGATAATACTGATTGTTGATACTTTAATCCACAAATAACATATCCACAGGGACCACATTTTAGCGAAGTCACGTTGCACCGACACGTGCCCCGGTTTTTGAACTGTTCCGCGCACTGAGTTAAAATTGTTCGAAGGACCATGAAGATGTACGGGACAATGTAGTCTCGCACGAGTTTTGGATGATAGTTGTATCGATATATGGCAGATTACTGAAGTAATTATTTATTTGATAATTGATTACAATTGATACACCGATGCACACCGTGGCGGATAAATGTGCACTGACTCAAATGCTAATAATATAATGAAATCACACAATAAAACTTGAAATGCTGACAAAAGGAATGTGCGGTTTCCATAGACCGTACAAATATTGTAATTTTGAACAAAACATTGTTTTTTTTTCCTCGCATTCAAAGTGAAAAGTAGAGTGTTTAACGCGAAACTAAACAACCATAATGACATGTTTTAGTCCCTTGTTGAACAATCTACTATTTTGTTGAAAAATAGTAGTAAAGGTTTGTATGTTCTATTTAAATATATTTAAGTCGTAGGAAGATAGGTGGCGTCTACTATAGCAATAGTAGATTGTTGCACCAAGCAGAAAGTTATTTATTATTGCACCGAGTGCCGATTTGGAGCCCGAGCGTCAGCGAGGGCTTTAAAAAGCACGAGCGCAATATAAATTACTTAATACGAGGCGCATAATCTGCTATTCTTTCAACTATTACAGAAATAGTAAGTAGACGAAAAAAAACTGATGCTAAACAATTAATAGGAAAGAAATGTCACTAGCACTCGATGATTCCATTTTTGTAAGTTTACATTCGCACTCTCAAAAAATGTCGGGTGACACTATTTACCGGACGAACAATACCGACATGGAAATACCTACCGACATGATATTTTATGATACGCCCATAGAAACTCTTGTCAGTTTGACACCAGTTTTTATGGGCGTGTACATGAAATAACGGGTCGGTATTTCCATGTCGGTATTATTCGTGCCGGTAAATAGTGTCAACCAAAATGTCCACGGAAATTCGCAAGGTTCCCGCCAATTTGTTTTTTTTTTTTTAATTTTTTACATTTTTTTGCAGAGCTGGCAGCCAGTAGCAGATATTTTTACCCGCGATCTGTCAAATTTCGGAGGGGCGCCAGGTTGGCCAACCAAACAAACAAAGTTTTTTTTAAATATGGCTACTAACTATTTTTGATAGGATTGGTAGCAACAATTTTTTGTACGCAATCTTGTCAAATTTCATAAGACTGTCAGGTTGACCAACTTAACACTAGATTTTTTACACTATGCAGGCTAATTTTATAACAAAAATACTCTTTGGTAATGTCATTAAAAAAAAATCTAAAAACAATGCAACTAAGGATTTTCATACATTTTTCCTGCTCTAGAGCAGAAAAGACCCGCTTTGTGCTTGGTATTTAGTGCGGTTATGATGAAATTAAAGCATAGTTGGAAGAAAAAACGCTTCCTTATGTTTTCGTTCAATATTATAATTATAACTAACTGCAAATTACCAACTGAACAAATGGTTTTAACTTCTAAAGATTATGTTTTTCTCTCTATTTCTCTTCTGTCTATTTAATTTTGCATTACTGACGGATGGATTTACCTGTTGCTGTCAGCAGTCCCTCGCCTAAAAAGGGCTTCATAAAGTCATAGATGACATCTTTGTCCAAAGCGGCGTTAGCTAACGTAACGCAGTCATCCGGGTCGGAAACCACTGCTTAACAAATAATTTAATTAGCTCTCGGTATAATTAATTAGCTCTCGGAGACATGATTTATAAAAAAAACTCAACAATAAAATTAACGATTGAAGTCATGATTGATTTATATCAGGAACAGAGTTTGACTATTTTTCATGTTTCCGGAAGATCTTGATAAA